>NC_142531.1:15666614-15696614 GCF_964205215.1 Stylophora pistillata
AGGTGGCTTTGAACGACCCGCCGCTTAAGGCCGACGGAGAGGCAAAAGGCTATATGCAACTCATGAAGGAACTATGGGACGAGATGGGTTATGCCGGTTTGAAAGTGTCTATTCTAAATCTGCGAAACCAGGCTGCATAGATGGAAAGATCTTTGGGCGATGTAACGGAGGTTATCAGGAATAATGTGGGGCGGAGAGAAACAGACGGACGGAAAAGCAATGAAACGAATATTGGCAACTCGTAACGAGATAATCAATTCACATTGTGAACAGCCAACTCAGTTGGATTTACATACGTTTACTAACATCCAGTCCCAAGAGGCGAACGAGTCAATTGACCTCGCGAGTCCACTGTACGATCTAGTTGTAGCGGTCCCCGGAGATTTTCAAATAGACCAATCTACACCAGAATAAGAGAACCAACGCGTGCTGATATTCAAAATATTACTGATGCTTACGGTAAACTTCTCAGTAGCAAGAGCACAGGGAGCTCGTGCAACGATCCGTTTCGATACCTACGGGTTGTTGATTGCATATTGTACGCAGTTGTAGAAGCATTCTTTCTCAACAAGGGATGGAAGAGGAAACGTGCTGGGAATAAGCGAATGGCAGAGAAAGACAAGGATTTGTTAGAGGAGCAGGTTAAGGAACTAAGGAGAAAGCTGTCGATAGCAAAGGCCGAGTTGGATATGGTTAAGAAGAATGACGCGGTTACAAGAAAAGGGAGAAGGAATCGAAAGTTGCTGTTGCAAGAATGCAAGGTGATATCGGTTAAGGAATTAGTGAACTTAAAGGAAAAAGAAAAGTCAAGGTTAAGGAAGCTGAAGCGTATGCGCGGGAAAAGAAAACTGAAGAAGCTAGGAAGATAAACAAAATGTTCCAGCAAGACTCACGGTGGGTGTATTCGAGTTTGAGGGAGATGGCGAGCGAGCAGGCGAATAAAGAGAGACCGAAGTACGAAGCAAGGCGAGACCCAAAGCGGGGGAGGAGTTTTCGAGAATATCGAACAAGCAGTGAGTTACTGGAAGACACTGTGGGAGAGCGAGGGGACTGGGAATAAGTCGGCAGTGTGGTTAGAAAAGGTCAGACAGTCAATCGCAGGTTGTGTACTAGAGGCATATAGGGGGGAGTGTGATATTGAATGTGATCAAGTTAAGAAGGTAATTGCTAAGAAACGGAATTGGAGTGCTCCAGGACCCGATAGGATTGCAAACTATTGGTGGAAAAGGGCGGAAATTTTACATGAGGGTGTTACTCTGTCTTTCGGGGAGATCGGAAGGGGTAAATATGACGTCCCATTTTGGTTTACGCAAGGGAAAAATTCGCTGATTCCCAAACATGGCGTGTTTTCTAGCGATGACACCAGACCAATAATGTGCTTGAACACAATCTACAAGTAGTAAAAGTAATTTCTCCTGGGACCCATAGATGAGCACCTCAAGAAGTACGGTCTAATGCAGGGAGATCAACGTGATGCGAAGGAAGGATGTAGCGGAACTGGCGATAACTTGATGATCGATTGAATGGTTGGTCAGGATAGTCAGCGTGGGAAGCACAACGTGAGCCTATGACAGTGTGGATCTTGGATGGTTAAGGGAGATGTTTACGATGCATAGGTTCTCAACATGGCTTTGCAAGGTCATTCCAAGCTTAGTGCCAGCTGGAAAACCAGAATATTGGTGCACACAGCCCGAGGCATGGAGACATCGGAGGTGATAACCTTTAGGAGGGGACTTCCGCAGGGTAACGCCCTTTGCCCCAGGCTCTTCACGTTATGCACGAACCCGGTTTCGTGGATGTTGAAAGCGACTGAAGGCTACAGATTATCTAAGCCGATCGGATAGGTGGTAACTCATCTTTTGTGTCTAGATGATTTAAAGATCTTTGCAGCGTCAAGAGAGAAGCTAAGGAGGGTTATGGTTGCTGTGAGAGGAACGATGAAAGACATAGGACTTGAGTGGAACAAAAGAAAGTGCTCAGTGGCCCATGTGAAGATAGGGACATTAGAATCAGAGGAGCCAGTGAGTGTGGGGGACAGCGAGAGGAGGTTATCAAGAGTTTGGGTGCGGGGTCTCATTACAAGTTCCTCGGAGTTATGGAAAGCACTAAACAGGATGATAATCTCAAGTCTCGAGATCGCAGGCAAGACTTATTTACGTCTATCTTTGATATGGACTAGCCCGCTCTCAGACTACAACGAGGTGCAGGCTTCAAATCAGTTTGCGATGCTGGTGCTAAGCTACTTGATGCCCACCCAGTGCTGGCCCATAGCGGAACTCAAGAGGCTGGGCAGAGAAGCAAGAAAGGTTATCGTTGAGAATGGGGACAACCACCCTCTTGGGTCTACAGCCCTAGTATATCTACCGAGGGGGCTTGGGGGCCGTGGGCTGAAGAGTGTTGAACGAGAGTACAAGCAAGCTAAGGTTAAGGCTGCAGTAAGACTCTATACTAATGATGATCCTGCTATGGAGGTAGTAAGGCGGTTTGAGGAGAGATCAGAAGAGATGGGTCAGCAATCAGTGGTGAAGGATGCCAAGAGATATGCATCTGAGTTTGGGCTCAATCTATCTCTGGTACATCCCGAACCATTGGTCACATGTCTAACGAACGATTTGAAAGTACCTGTGAAGAAGATTGGGATGTGGTTGAAGACTGCTGTCAAGGAAAGGGATGTTGAGGAACTGAAAGCAGAGGGATGGCAAGGACGTTTGTTAACTGAGAGGTGGGAGGATCAAGAAATTGGAGATGAATGCCTTTCATGGATGAACGAGTGGAAGACTGCGCTGACTCACACCATAGCGGGACTGCAGGAGCTATATCGGCAACTCCTACCAACGAAAGTCTGCCACCAGAAAAAGACAGGGACTTACATGAGTGAGGATGTGAAGTGCCGCATGTGTGATAAGGCCGCCGAAAGGCAAGCGCACGTGCTAGCAGGTTGTGGAGCGCTAGCCCAGTCTAAATACATGACCCGGCATAATGCAGCACTTAAGGTAATTTTCTACGAACTCTTGAAAGACCTAAACTTAGAAACGTTAGTTTTAAGCATAGGTTTTAAACATTTATCTCCATTTTAGGGTCTATGGGTATACCTTTTAAAAACTTTTAGGTTTATTTGTGTCTGGACTTTTAAGGTCCTATCGGACTAAGTTCCTTAAACGACGCTAGGTTCAAGCATAGTTTTAATAGGTTGATGGAACATCTATTTCCTTTGCACACAATTTTTTTAAAGTTTAGCTTTATTTATGTAGTAGTGACAGTTGAATAGGCTACGCCTTTGGCGCCCTTTATCAATTTTATCTGTAATCTGAAGCATTCAGAAGTGTATACTATAATAATAATAATAATAATAATAATAATAATAATAATAATAATAATAATAATAATAATAATAATAATAATAATTACATTTATTTTTTACTCCATAGCTCACAGGTTACGGTTTTTGCCCTGTGCTGCCTGATTAGAATGTGGCATTCAGTTGATTTCTCTGTGATAATAATAATAGTTCATTTATATGGTACACACATTCAATATTTGTTAGAGGCACTTTACAAAATTAATCCTAAAACCATAAAATTTACTCTAAAAAACTTACAAAATAAAAAGCGAGAAATATACCTAGAAACTAGAGGCTAAAAAATGAAAAATATAAAGAGTTACTCTTAATAAATTTAGTAAAAAGGAAGGTCTTGTTTTTATCTCATAAGAGACTATTGTACTGAATTGTCTTATTTCCAGCGGAATAGTGATCCAAATCTTTGGAGCGCATATAGAGAAAGCTCCATCACCATATGTTTTCGTTTTACAGTTTGGCTGCATCAGCAGGTCTTGAAGGTATAGGCATAGAGACCTAGTCGATTTCCGATGTTCCAAGTGTTCTGTTAGATAATTTTTCTTAAACAAATCTTTAACTTCTATTACTATAGATGTACTAGCTGTCTATCACAATGCCTCAATTTGATTGGTCACATTACTCTCTTCTGTGATATACAGTGAATAACTTGAAGTGTGAAGCCTAACAATGTGTCCTTGTAAACCAAAAAAAATCATAACATGAAGATGTCTTGTCTTTAGTTTTAAATTACTAGTAGATTCATATGCAAATAATTAGATAATCTGCTGTCAATCTTGATGGCTGTTAGCTGATGCAGGCTATGTCACCATCATCTATCATCATGCAAAAGAATTCTCAAACTCATAAACATCTTATTGTTAATCTTTTGTTCCCTAAGAGTGACTAGCATCTAATTTCTCCTTACAATATCAGCCCTGAATCAAACATCAAACAAGGTAATGAGAATAAAGGAAATGATCACAAACCCAAGAAGCTCTTGACTGTTAAATCTGGTTAGCATCTTAGAAAATAATATACAGAGCAGTGTGGAGAAAATGCATACTGATCTTAGGGTGCGGAGGTAATGTAAATTCCATATTGCTTAGTTTTCTGCAAAAAAAACCTCATCCAAGATTTTAATCTAGAAGAAGCTGGTTATTTCACCATTTTTTGTTCATCACAATAATCATGGAACACTTTAAGAGGGCACCAAATTAACATTCATTCATGTTCCAACTTACCTCCAGTAACATCCTGGTCTACCAGGGTAAACTTGTAGCCACCAGGTGCTTTGACAGTGATACAACCTTCTCCTTCCTCTGTGACAGGGTAGCTTTGTTGCTTTGCATTTGACACAGCAGTTTTTGAGTGCACAGTTATTCCCTGCACAAAAAAGAAATAGTCTTACAGTGGTTGTTACTTTTTAAACAAAACCTGAGCAATTACTTCAGTTTGTTATGACCTTTCCAGAGTTAAGTATATCTTACAAAGGGTGTAAATTTACCCTCAATAACATCAATTTGCACAGAATAAGGAATGATTGTATGAAAAGAAATCAAATCCAGAAAGCTTGAGGTCTCAGTTTAGTTTGTTTTTAGCCCTTTAATTCCCAAGATCTGATTGTTCACTCTCCCATCTAACTACCTCATATTTTCTTGCAAATTGGTTTTGAGAATTTGGTGGTCGATCAAGAAAAAAATTTTTACCTGGTAAGTATAAGTATTCTCATTGCCGTAAGTATTCTCTGTGGTTATTATGGGGAGAAGCTACATGTTAATCACTTCTGGGAGTTGGAGGGTTACCCTCCGTGCTTTAGAAATTCCCAGTATAAACTTGTATTTTATCGCTCCAGAACATAAACATAACAAGATGTTTTTTATTTATATATTTAAGCCACTCTTGTCATCATCTCTTCAAAAGTGTCTTTGAAATTGTTGACTTTTGGCACAACTTATTTTCTAACATAACCAATGAAAGTAAAGGGTGTACTATGATTGGTCAATTCAGCATCCACCATTTGCCCATGGGTGTACACTGCTGATGTGAGCAAATGCAAAGACTAGTTTTCCATTCACACTTGTTATTTCTGGTCACATAAGATTTGTTAGATAAAAGAAAATTCTTTTGCTTTAATGTATCAATGTTATGTTATAAAACAAATGGTAAATGCCACAGTGTGTCACTGAAACAGTCGATTTGGGAGTCTCATTGTCTTCAAATCTATCCTGGAACACCCATACACAGAAAGTTGTAAATAAAGCCAATAAGATTGTGGGTTTCCTTAAGAGGAATGTTGGTGCAGGGAACAAGGAAGTCTTTTCTTGTCTGTACAAGGCCTTGGTTATACCCATTCTGGAATATGCTGTCCCTCTCTGGTCACCATATTTACAAAAGAACATTGATGCTCTTGAACAAGCACAATGTGGGGCCTCGAAATACTCTCTCCTGATGTCATCTAGGGACTCGCCATATGAAGAAAGACTGGCAATGCTTGGGTGGTCCGGTCTTCAGTCAAGGAGATCTTATCTATCCTTGTTAGAGTGCTACAAGACTATTCATGGTCTTAATGGCCTCAACTGTAACAATTACTTTGAATTTAATAGTTAAGGTAAAACAAGATCAAACCATTCATTTAAATTAAGACAGCCATTAGCTAGAGTAAATTGTTTTTTTGGCACTCATTCTTTGTTAGAGTTGTGAAACAGTGAAATGCTCCTCCTTATAAAGAGATAGTGCACGAAGAAGATTTTAACATTTTTCCTAATAAACTTAGAAACTATTGTAAAATTTCGTAAAATGTGTGTATATATATATATATATAATATATAATATGACCACAATAGCAGAATGAGATCATCATCTACTAAAAAGTGCTCAATAGCAGGGCTAGAGCTATGGATAATTATACTTCAAGATTTAGGTTACTTGAACTTTTGAAACTCAGAGTTGCAGTAAAAGTTCAAGTAATTTAAATCTTGAAGTATAATTAATATATAATATATATATATATATATTATATATAATGTTATCAGCAACGAATTGGGTCATTTAGTTGAAGACATTTAATTGCTACTCAGAGTTTCATGCTCCATCAGGAGCAATCATCAGGCAACTGCCTGAAAAACAGTTACATTCCAGGGAGCATTCCAGTGTAATAATTGGTCATATATTATATATATATTTAACAATTATTCCACGAGCGCGCATTGGATATGTGATGATAGATAGCCAAATCGGCGCTATGTACCTCGTTGGCTATAATCATCTCATATCTAACAAGCGTGAGTGGAATAATTGTTTTATTAAAAATGCCCCCAAGAAATTATTATTTGGTAAGAAGAAACTGGATTTTTTAGCTCCCTTTTGATTTTAAGCTGACGCGTATGCTTACCATATTTGTAGATTATGGTATATTGGCTCATATACCACAATGGCTAAGCCAATAAAAAGTCTTGAATTGCATTATCCAATGATCCAGTTTTTAACAAATATATATATACATATATATCTATATAGTAAACTACTCAAGTGATGCACATATTGATTTTAATACAGCCTGTTTCGTAGACCAACAAAAGTTGATCCACTCATCAGTTAAACTCCATACACACTGAGGCATCGTGACGGTTAACTTGGTCTACGAAACAGGCTGTATTAAAATCCATATGTGCGTCACTTGAGTAGTCCATTTGCTACTGTAATCGCTCCTTCATTGTCGAGCACTGTCATGGATCCTACGTTGCCTATTTCGCTTATATAGCTATATATATATATAAACAGAATATTTTTCCAGCATATCGCTGTAGCAAAAACCTCAAAGACATTTTGGCGCTTTCTAGATTTTGTGTGGGTGAGAAAGTTAGTCAGGCAGAGAAGGAAATGGGAGGGTGTTTTTAAATGCTCTTCTAGATGTGACCTTTGCAAGAATTTTTTAATTCAAGATTCCAAATTTAAGAGTTTTTCCACAGGCCGAACCTATAAGATTTGCCAAAACTTGTCTTGCTCTTCCAGAAATGTTGTTTACTTGGCCTTGTGCAAGAAATGCAATTTACAATACGTGGGATCTACTTCCACTGAATTCAAGGTGCGTTTTCGTAATCACAAGTCATCTATGTGAACAAACAAAAAAACGTGTGAGCTTGCAGTCCACTTCAATTGTACCAAACATGAAATTTCTGAAATTAATTTTATTGTTCAGCATGTAAAAATTTTATTGTTATTGAGAAAATTACCAGCCAAGGGGACACAGCTTATATTGATAGATTATTACTTACGAGAGAGGCCTACTGGACCACACATTACTGTGTACACTTAGTCCCCACGGACTTAACAAAAGACACGAATTCAGATCCAAAAATCGCGTCCGCTATAATACGTAATTAGGGCATCATTTACACAATGTAATTGAGTTCTTCGCAACCAATCGTGGTTATTTCGCCCCTTGCACATTCTTGCCTTTTACTCATTATTATATCCTATTATTTAGGTCTGGAATGCATTATGCAATACTATTTATATTTCTTACGTTTAGTATAAATTCAGGTCATTCTGTAAACCTACTAGGACTTTTAGTTTTTAGTTTTTATGTAAATACATTCCACCTGAAGAAGGCAGAAGGCCGAAACGTCGGCACATTAAAGCTGGAACAGTTAGAAGTTTGCTTCATGTTTCATTGTTTTACACTTAATATTTTCATTGAAGCACTGTATCCTCCTCAGATCCTTCTACTGGGAGCTCATCATTTGGTTTACCTTTTTATTCTGTTTATATTTAACAATTATTCGCCAAAGGCATTAGGTGAATATCGTCGAATAATCCCCGAGACGAAGTCAAGGGGATTATTCGACAATATTCACCAAACCTGTGGCAAATAATTGTTTTAGTATAATTTCAGAGCTGAACAACAGAGAAATTTCTAAAATCATAGCATTTTAGTTTAACATTTTATGTAAACCGCGTGGAGCGGTTTATATAGCGTCATATAAGGAACCGCTCGACCAATCAGATTGCTAGAAACTCTTTGTTCAGCTCTGAAATTATGCTAAATATATATATATATATATATATAAAAAAAGATATATATATTCTGTATCCAAGGGAAACCCTGACCCTGTACACCCCAAATAATCATACTTAGCATGATTATTTGGGGTGAATTATGATTATTTGGGGTGTACAGGGTCAGTATTTCCCTCGTATACAGAATTTGTTTAATTGAAATTAGCCTGTATCCGTAATTGGATCCTCCTTTGTCATCCGCTAAGTTGACTTCGGTCATGTATATTTAATAGATCCTTAGTTGGGTTTCATATGGGGTTATAGGCTTCCCCTACCCTGTCAACTTGAAAATTAAGTTTCCCGGAGACCACATCTCCGATCACGTAAATCACATCTTCGATTGCCGTGTTGCCAGCATGGTTGTCTGATAGTGTAGTGGTCATCACACCTGACTAGTAACAGGGGGACGTGGGTTCAAATCCTGCTCAGGGCAAATTTTCTTTTCAAATATTAATATACATTGTAGTATATATATTTTATATTTTATGTAGGGAGCGTCCTTGATAGGGATAACCTCCGATGCTTCCTTTTATGTATGGACAAAATAAAATTGATTGATTTTATTTTATGATTTTTATTTTACTGAGTTATGGATGCACTTGGGAGGTTTGCTAAGTACTCAACTAGAGTCACTCTTGGCAATCACCTCGTGCGAATCTTATGCTTCTTTAGTGCTTAGCAATCTTCCGTGTGTATCCACAACTCAATAGTGTACACTGTGGTGTTTACCATTTGTTAATTAATCAAGAGTGTACTGTGAATGTCACCATCTGGCAAAGAATAATCTCAGGCCTGTTAATCCTTTGAGCCCTTAGGATGATTAGCATCTAACTTCTCCTTACAATATCAGCCCTGAATCACACATTAGGGTCACAAGAATAATGGAAATGATCACCAACTGGCCAAGCTCTTGATTGTTAAACAGATTCTCTTTGTCAGCTCCTTAGGAAATGTATGGTGAAGAGTATTGAGAATATGCATACTGATGTTAGGGTGTAAAGGAAAAAGTAAGGGTCAAGTTGGCATGTTAGTTTTAATAAAGGGACAGAAACAAGTGGATCTATGGAAATTCTGTGATACAAGGATATGTTATTCAACAATTAACCAGATCTATGGCAGTTATTACTGGAAACAAACTTGCACATGGAAGGAGACAGTTCTTACTGCCATCATGGTACCATGGTCAACTTGATGCCGGGTACCCCTGTGACTCTAGAAGAGGAGTTTTGTGTTTTTGGAACAGAAAAAATTAGCCATGAAGGTCTCATATCACTGGTAATAGATAATCACCTGAAAATCATTTCCTAGCTGATATGTTTTAATGCCATAGTTGTATGTCAATTCAACAACAAAATGATCATCTTCTGGTCCAAAGCCAGTCATTGTTTTACTCCACTTTCCATCATAGGGTCTGGAAAAGATTAGAATGTCAATTATTTTTTTGTTGTAAATGAGTGGTTGCTGACCTGAACTTTCTAAAGAATCATCAATCAACATCACAAACTTACATAATTTTTATCCAACAGAAATTCCCACAGTCTAATTAAATCAAAGGTAAAAAATCTAACAATATGGATAATCTTGATAAATAAAGTGATTCATGCAAATACCCATTACATGAGGCTTTACATCCTTCTTCAAATTCTTCATGCCTCAAAACCTGTCAAGCAAACAGATTATTTAATGCCTACCTCAGCTTAGTGACTGTGGAGGGGTGGGAGAGGGAGGTGAGAGCTTAAAAGAAGAGAAGAAACAGAGGGAAACTGGAACTTGGTGAGAATGAGAAAGGAGAGAGACTGCAAAACATTTTTCCATAATGAAGGGTGGGAGATGACAGGAAGGGGATGAAGGGGGGGGGGGGGGGGGAGAAAATGATGATATAGGAATGTGGTGAGTCTGCCCTTACCTCTATTTCTCAGCCATGAGACAAAGTTGCATGAAAGAAGGAAAGAAGCATCACAAAAGGAATAAAAACACAAAGGAAAGAAGAAATGGTATGCGATGTCATTCGAGATTAATCAATTACAGTGGAACCCCCCTAAACTGGACCCTCATTAAACTGGAATCCTCTCTTTACCGGGCCTTTTTTTTGGCTCCAAAATCTCTGTAATACATTTCTTCTATCTTTAACCTCAGTAAACCAGAACCCCTCAGTTCTGGAAACCAGATGCTTTTTTAAGTCCGTAATCACATACTGACAAAGAAATTGACCTCGTTAAACCCGATGTGAATGTTTTAAGCTTTCCACCAAAATCAAATCGCACATTTTTAAACATGATTGAAATTAAAATTCCAATAATGCAGCTGTGAAATCCCAATCAGAAGTGTGAACTACGCATCGGCTGATTACTCACTGCTCTATCGTTACTAAAGCAAAAAATCTGAAGTCGACAATCCTGCTGCTGTTGTTGGGTTGAATGAATGACACAATAGGGCTCAGGTTAATAGACTGTCATGTTGCAGGTGAAATCACTTGGGAAAACAAATGAAGTAGCAAACATCACTATGTCTGAGAGACCAGCGAAACACCAAAGAATTGAGTTATCGTTAGAGAAGACAATTGAGTTGATCAAATGCGCGGAATCAGTGCCTAAACTAACACTAAAGGCTCTAAGTGGTAAATTTGGGATTGGTAAATCAACTCTAGGTGATATTTTGAAGAAAGAAGTCCACAAGGCTGAGTATGGAAAAAATAGCAACCCCAACAAGAAGTGTATCAACAATTCTTGCAAATTTGATAAACTGAATGAACTTGTGTAGCAGTGGTTTTGCTGTGCACGGGCCAAGAACATACTGATTTCACGTCCAATTATCCAAGAAAAAGCCATAGTATTTGCAAAAGAACTTGACATTACTGACTTTTAAAAGTTCAAATGGCCGGCTTAACCAGTGGAAGGAACAATACTCAATCAAAGGCTTTAAAGTAAGTGGTGAAAGCAATGGAGTACTCGTGTACCAGGTAGTGGTACTTAGAGTCAAACAATACATTATGTGGCATAAAATTGCTTTATGGGTAAAACCTCAGTACACCGGACACCCCTCTAAACCAGACATTTCTTCTGGTCCCAAGGGTGTCCAGTTTAGTGGGATTCCACTGTACCGGTAAATTGAAATTAAATCCAGGCTGAGCAAGTAAAGTAAAGATTATAAAGTCAAATGGCATTAAGTCAATACAAAATTCTTGTGAAGCCTGCAGTTTCATTTTCACGGTAATAATAATCATTACAATTTCCTCAGATGTGTTTGGTGATTAAGCTGCTTTTTTTTCACTTATCATTCACTAAATAGTAGAGTTGTAATTGGACCCTGTAATAGGACAGTTGGCTATACTCTGACCCCTGTAAAGGAACAGTTAAAGCAGCCAATCATACTAACTTCACTCAGCTAAATCTACCTATCATATAACCATAGCAACAACCACTTATCCTTAAAAACTGGGGAACTTTCAAACTGGAGGAATTTTTACTTTAGACATAATTTCCCTTACTGTTTTTTTTTTCGGAAATTGTAATCGGGTTATGATAAATGGGAAAAGAACATCGTGTTGTCCAATTTGGTTTGTAATCATACTCGTGATTAATAAATCGTATTAACAGCGAGGGAGAAGTCCAATTTGTCAATCACGAGTATGATTACTGACCGAACTGCACTCGACTCGGCCCATTACCATTACAAATAGGCTCGATTTAGAAATGAAAAAGCAGCAATTCTTATATAAAATTCAATCATTTCCATTTTAAATCTGTGGTTAAAAAAAATTACGTAATATTTCGAGGAGACGTACCGGTAAGGAAAAAATGTAATATCTGTTGTCTTTTAATTAACAGAGATTCGAATATTTCGATAATTAGATAAAACAACTTATTTGAATTACGTACTAAATACATACTTCTAAGTAACAGGACTATCACGTTATTACGAAGTTATCAAATGTTCAAACCGTATCCTTGGTAGATAAAGCAAATTCTAGTTTAAAGGTTTAAATTGTAGGTAGGGACCAGAACTGGTTCGACGGTAGCCCAAGACAATGCAAGTAAAACCAAACTCACAAGCAAATTGCTTTTTTGTTTGATCACCTGTTAATCACGCATTACCTCAACATATACTCAACTGTGCCCGCGAAGCTACCCATACGATTTGAGGAACTTTCGTGATTTAAAATCAGGATGAAAAGCCTTTAAGAAATGATACTAACCTTCATACCCAGAATATCACGATAGAATTTCATCGTTTCGTTTCTGTTGGCAATTTTAAAGACAAAATGCAAAGCCCGTCGAAGAGACATCTTCATTGAAAGTGTAGCGTGACTTTTGTGGATCCCAAGGGGCTATAGGAGACAGAGAGAGACTGGTAGCCAGTTCGTGACGGGTGTTACTAAAACGAGGATCCGCTGGTTCCACAAGTTCCAAGGTCTGCTGACCCAAAATTTAGTAAGACCCGATTGAGACCTAGTCTTGGTAGAAACGATTTTTTTATTCTACGCTACAAGTTAAGAGGATTATCTTGTGTTTTACTACTTGGGCTGCTCTAAGGGTGGTACCCGGACATTTCGCCGACAACCAACCCGCTGACACCTTTGGTCGACTCGCCAATAACAGTCACTTTGAATTTGCCGACATCATCGATCACCTCTCCAATGTAACTAAAAAACACCTTTGTCAATGTGATAAATAAAACCTTTTTCTTTTCAATTTTACGCGTAAATAACTAAATCTGAGATTAATATTCAGACAAAGTGAATTCAGTAACTTCTTTAAACGAATAGCAAATCATGAACAAAGATACCGCGCGTCTCTTCGAATAAGCGCTCTCCACTGAAGAAGCTCCAAACCCTACGTCATAGTAATATTGTCAAACGAGCACAGCCCCTCTCTTATAAGTGTCCCCCCTCACCTCCCCTCCTTCCAAATTTTCTTAAATAGTATGGATACAACAAGTTTCTCTTGCCACTTTATTTGAGAATTTTTAACCTGCTAAACAAAAGTTAAGAAACGTTAGCGTTCACAAGTTTGAGTTCTATTGGGTCGATGTCAGCAATAACATTTTATTTCGAAGTCGGAAGATGATAAATTTCATTAAAAATACAATTCATTTTACCTTCATTTATGTGTAAATGCCTATCATCAGATCAAAAGAATTGTCTCATGTTAACATGGACAGAAAAGAGTTCTCCCACCGTTATGATTAACACTCGATACCTTTTCACTGCAGGTGTTTTGGATCAAAAGATCACTTTTAACACTTATTTTTCTGTCGAATCGAGCAAATATGACGATCGCAAACTGCAGTTCGATGTTAAATTCTTTACGCAAAATGTTCAGTATCCAAAATGAGTAAATCGTGAATGCTTGATCCTAGATAAAGGTTTAATGTAGTAAATTCTTTATGCAAAATGTTCAGTATTCAACATGAGTAAATCGTGAATGTTTGATCTTAGATGAAGGTTTAATGTAGATATAACACATACTTTTCAATTCAGGATTTCAAACTCTGATTTTGGACTTACTTTTAACAGCGTGACTCCTTCAACAATGAGGTTAAACCTTACGGGTCTTTTAGAGGGTGATAAAATATTAACCAGCGGAATGATCAAATTAACCACGCTCTAGATTTTGCGAGTCGTTGCTACCTTTTAGTCTATCTATATCAGACACTTTCTTTATCGTTCATTTGGCTTCGGCCTCCTCTTTTTCAATTGGGTTTTGTATATCTTTTCTTGCGGCTTCTTGGCATGACTCCCAAAAGCTGCTCAGAACACCTTCCTTGTCTGCACAGAAGTCTTGCAATTCACCCCTCAGTCTTTCAGCAGCTTCATTATCTCCCGTCGCCGCAGAGCGCCACCTTTTTGTCAACATATAGTTTTGCATCCAGTTAAATCCCCAGGTACGGCTTGACAGTTGCTCCTTCTCTTTCCTGAGCAGACCACTCGTTACAGGATACTCATCTTCGTCCCAGTTCCGTGGGATTCGGACAAAGGCGACGCCGCTCGTGTGCACGTAGTCCTTCTCGCGACACTGCACGGGAGTCACTTGCATACTCCGCGAACTCACGTGCGTTGAACCATAAGGCTTGTCCCGGATAAAACCAAACCTTGAAAAAAATGAAGTAAAGCTCAAGGGGAGAACAACTACTTGGTCCTCTCCAATTGAAATACACTCTTGAAAGGGTATTCAACCTAGTTAGTCTTTATCTTCATTAGAAATGAGACCTAGTGTCCAAACCCGCCTGAGGTTGTCCCAGTTGCCTAGTCCACAAATATCCACTTAAAAACACTTATTCCTCGCTTAAATCGAGAATCATTTTCAAGTGTGGGCATAACTCTGGAAGAAGAATATTTATCAAAGAAGGTCCTCACCTTTGAAGGATGGCCTCCAAGAATAAAAACATTCTTCGACTTCGGGTGGAATACTCGAATTCTACGAAAATGATAGTAAATAATTGTCGATAAATTTAGAGTAACTTTAGAGTAGGTTTTGAGTACGTTTAGAATCAACTTAAGGTCAGTTACAAAGATATATAACTATGATAACTTGCCGAGGGGTAAATGGTATCTCCCGCTCAACTTAAGCAGTGTCACATTGTAAGATTTATTTACTTAGCAGAAGCTTGTTTTTAAATCTTTAATCAACAAGTAACTCGTACCTTCAAAGAGGCTGCCAGCGTCTGCAGTTAAGTTGGACAGATTCAGCTGAATGAAAACCGGTAAACGAAAAGGATCCACATTCCTACTTTTGCGATCAGGGAATGGACTTACTGGGACGGGGACAAGATGAAAACCGCAGGACGGCGCCTTCCTTGACCAAGAACTAACCTGAAGACATGCAAGGGAAGCTTATTGAATTGGTTGTTCTTTGATTAATTATAATGGAGAGACCCTTAAACTCCCTAGGTCTGATTGGTAATTCTCTCCTCTAGCTACTATACATTTCCTTGTAAATTAGGTACAAGAATGTGGTGTTAGATCAAGATAGAAACTTCTCCCAGAAAAGTAAGAGTATTCTCATTACCTGTCTGCTGGACAATGCATGGATATTATTGGGAGAACTTACATGCCAATCACTTCTGAGAGTGGAATGCTTAAAAAGAAGCTGGTTCCACCTTTGAAACATGCAAGATTGCATTTGCCTACCATGTCGCTCACGATGCACCCAGTTGCTGCTATCCAATGCAGTTCGAGCTCAAACGCATGAAGAGATGAGAAGTCGCCATGGTAACGAACAGTGCAAGATTCTGGACGTTGGCTCTTGTGGGAAGGATCAGCATCCAACGTGACGAACTTATAAGCAGGACCGCAGCCATGGCCTGGGTAACACAAATAAACAGCCAATTGTCAACTCTGGCACGTTTTTAGCCCAACTAATATTTAAAGCAAGGAGCTACAAAGGAACCGGTTGTTATTAATCGCCGGAGGGTATCGGAGAATTTTCATAATGTCACGATAAAATTTACCTGGTCCCCCATAAGGCTCTGTAATGTTCTTGTACCCACCCCCCCTCCACCTCATTTGCAGTTACTTAGTAGTCCATTTTCTACGGTCCCCTTTATACTCTGTTGGCGACGCAGTGACTGGTCCCTAAATCCTCCTTTTTGAAACTTTCTAACAGATGCAATACGGTATCTATCGGTTGTGGTGAAATCAGTTAGATTTCACTATTCACCATAGTAGGCACGTCTAAATTAAAATTTGTACAAACCGCTTTCCGAATGGAGCTTCCGAACCGACGAACCCGCCAGACTTGAAACGATCTCTAGATCAGGCGCTAAGAATTCTGGGGTCTCCTTCTCAGGTTTGGTTGACCAGAGAACGACCTCGAACCAATCATTTTGAAAGGCATGTAAAATATCGGGCTGAGATACAGGACGATCAGTAACTTCCAGCATATCTGAGAGTCAAATATCAAAAATATTCTTTTACAGAGACTTGTCTGTGATGGTTTGCCAGATAAACCAAATCATTAATCTATGTAGGTGACATGTGTGTTTGTTTTTGGCCAGGAAAAGGAAAGCTTGCGCGTTGTGTTATCGCGGAAAGTTAATGACTGCTTATTTCCTTTTAACGCTTTCTATAAATAATAAAAATGCCATAAGTAGTGCCACTAAACCCAAACCCTAAGAATTATTACAACTCTTTCTTGAGGTAAAGTTAAGTCTTTGTTGGAAAGAAGTGGCCCACCCAGCTGAAACTTATTCCAGTGTGACGCACTGTGAGAATTTAGTTTTTTTCCAGAGGACACAACACTTTGACTCGCACGAACCATAAGCCCATCGTGTCTACCGTAACGCTTCTTTACCGATATCTATATTACCACTTCTCCCATAAATTCATGAATTCGAAATAGATTTTTCTGGGGACACGACCCCTGAATAGTGTGATTAAAAATTTTGTTGTTGGTGTAAATTTGCAGGGACACGAGACACCAATGTGATATGGGGTCTTAAAACGGAAATGTTGTGTGGGAACATGGAGCAGAACTTGTTCCATAGACATGTTGTCCCCTACTCTGTGTCGATTTCAGATCTCCACATCAAGTAAGCCGTTTAAATTAAATTAACTAATTTGGCCAAAGTAAACTTACCTTCCGTTTTTTCTCTCCAACAAGACTTTGGAGTGAAATAAAAGATGACAAATCCCTCTACCAGTTTCTGAGCAGTGCTGTCAGAAGCTTGGTTGATAAAGCCTCTTTCCAACAATTTCTAGGTTTGAAAATAATTAGGAAATCATCTCATCGTTGTTTGATTCCTCACTCTAGTAAAACATTTATTTAAAATGGAGCTTCCCAGCTTAAGCAGAATTCATTGACCCTTTCCTGATCCATAGAAACTTTCTCCGTGATCATTTTCTGGCCCGCCGATGGCAAAGATGCAATTTCACGGGTTGGCACGAGCCTGCGTGTGCAAAGAGGTCGATGAATAGACAAGGTAATTCTGAAGGTGTCCTCGGGTAAATGTATGATAATAGGAAACAAGACCCAATGTTTTAAAATGGTGATTCTAAATGGGAAAAATTTAACAGCTTTTTTCCACCTCATACTACTACATACGCGACGTTCCGAGAATTCTCCAGGATAAATAAAGAAAATTTTCAAGGATTGTTTAGGTAGGCTGGAAGAAACTGTTTGATTCCTGTAGTTTTTAGGGTATGGTATAGGTACACGATGTGCCCTGATCTTTCAAATATTATCCACTTTAAGGGAACTGAAACGCTACCAACACCAGAAAGAATAATGTACTGAAAAGAGAATCTTCGTCATCGTCGTTTCTTCTAACATAAAGCAATAAATGTTTCCCCACCCGACCCCCACCAGTAAACTTACACGAAGATATCACTGCTGACCTGGCAGAGACGAGTGGCTTGTTCCTTTGCATTAATTCCTTCCACGTTGTGTAAAATCCATGAGATCGCCTCCACACTCAGAAAGCTTGTGGGTTTTAGCCCTTTGACCTCTGGTAGGAAAGTCATGCCCTTTCTGTCAAATAATAAGACGATGGATGCCAAACTCATTTATATGGACCTATTTGAAGTTTGAAAAGCTTTTTTTTTCTCTTAACCAGAGAAAAGTGAGAGAAATTCAAGTTGTGTAAGTCAGAACTGGCTCCCATGGTTGGTTAATTACATAACGATTTTATCATTTATTAGAGCTGCCTAAACAGATCGGTAAATTCTTGAATGATATTCACTATTCTGTCGAAAATAGTGTAATTTGGTTCTTTCTCGACGAGGGTCCACGCAGTAATAAACAGTGTAGCAGCGTCAGCTCTGGTGGCGGAGAGAATCGTTAAACTATAGACTGAGTGACTCACAGGTTCCATAAGGAAGATCAATTGAGTGAACTCTTACAGTGTTCCTGTATAGGAAAGCGTGTAAGCGAACGCTCAGGGTTGGTTCCGAGTATTACCGCAATATCTGGCGGTTCCCGTTGAATTTCTATGAGCCTTAAGGGTTTTTAGGCGTGTTTGCGATATTTAACCTAACGTCATGTGGTACCTAGTGAAAACTATTGTGACGTATATGCCGTTCTGTTGAAAAATGAAATATCTAAGATTCTGCAAAATGAGGAAAGAAGCACTCTGGTGTCATGTCATACAGATTTAGCCAAGCCTAAAAGTGGAGCTCCAGTTGGTTTTCCTCGCTGGCTGTTCAAGAGTTAATTCAAGGGAATTTAGGGACTTGTCAGTAATGATGTAAAGGTTGTTAGGGGGTCAAGGACTTTTAAATAATAAGAGGGCAGGCTTCTCTTTCTTCGTTTAATACATAAAGTTATCATCTTTTCATAGACTTAGTGGCAATGAGTGCGAATCAGCGGTAACAAACCAAATTTGTACGGTTTGACGGGTTCTAATTATCTTTAGAATTTTTGTAAGTATGGGACTTAGCTGAATGCTGCGAGCTCCGCTATAGCAAGTCTGGTCGGTGAGCTATGACTGACAATAAGTGCCTCATGTAAATGAAGAGAAACCTACCCAGGATCCAACATGGCCTCTGCAACACTCTCCAATGATGATTCTGCACTGAGTTGGCCTTTGTCAGGTTTCAGTGACGATTCATCGACCGACTTAGGTTGCTCACTACAAATCAAAACCGCGTTAATGAAGGTTAGTGTTTAGCAGGGAAAATGATAGCATCCATCACTACACTTACTTACCCCGGTAACTCTCGAGAGGGACTGGCATGAGAATCTGCACTTCCAAGTTCGTCTCCTATTCCCGAGGAAGACCGCGATCTGTTGGTCAGCGGACTACTGGGAACAGAGCTGTTTTCTCTTGATACTGTCAACTCACAAGAAATGGGTCGGGATACTTTATGCTCCTGCTGTTTACTAATTCGACGAGTTGGTAAAGACACATCGGATTGTTTTCGATCCTAAAGAGGTGTTGGAGGAAATAGAAAATTAAAGGACAAGTGTGACAAGGTTTAACAGGATCCTTTGAGAAAAAAACAAGGCAGAAACTTAACCTTTTACACCCTAACATCAATATGCATATTCTCCATACCGCTCTCTCTACATTTACTAAGGTGTTGACAAGGAGAACTTATCACTGATTAACAATCAAGACATTCTTTAGTTAATGATTGTCTCCATTATTCTCGTAACTTTAGTATGTGATTCGGGGGGGGGGGGGGAAATGTAACGAGAAATTAGATGCTAGTCACTCCTAGGGAGCCAAAGGGCCTAACAACTGATTTACTAAACAGAGCATATTTTGATTGAGTGTTGTAAAACCGACACTACAGAAATCACAAGGGCCACTATTAAAAAAAAGGGAATCAGAGTGAGTTGAAAGGAACCCCAGAGGTATCTCTTTATACAGGCCACATGAGTATGCACCGCCCCCCGCCCCCCCGTGTGGTTTTTGAGTCGTTTTGGTCTGAAAACAGACATGGATTTTGACCACTATGCTCTTAGATCTGACTTATTATCTCTCACTACGAGGTCACAAAGTCACGAAAGACGCTCATGGAAGAAAATGAGTAGAAAAAAGGAAACCAAAGCACAGGTGTTGTTAAAGTATTAATACATGCCTTTTAACCATAAGAGTTGTCTTTTTCGCAGTCGTTGTTTAGTGTTGGAGTGAGTGCATCACCTGTCTCATGTCTCCTTTGGTTAGGGAGAGAGCGCGTTTTATTTTTTTTTAATGGTTAAACAACGGCTGTGAACGAGACTATCATGACAGCTGATGAAATTTACCTTAGGATTTGTTAGAGTTTTTTGCGTTTGATGACGTTTTATTCGATTAAGCACCTCAAGGAACCTGACAATTCCATCCATTGCGTCGGCCTGTTGAGTTGACGTTTTCTTCTTTTCTTCACGACCTGATTCTTTGATTTGACGCTGAGACAATGGCGAAAATGGCAATAGCAGGAATCGAGCTTTCCAGTAATGAAGACTCTAGAAAAAAAAAATGAAAGACCCTCAGAGGATGGACAAAAACCAAAAAAAGAAACTTAAAATAGATAACGTTTGACGCCAGATCCGGGAGGTAAGCGAAAGTCCAAGCGAATCGGCTAGAAGATGCCAACTATTATATTCTTAGATCACTACTAGGTTATCGCAAGTCTACCCTTTATGATGAATTGCTGCGAATCTTGAATATGGAAACGCTAGACCAGAGAAGGAAACAACAATCCCTTATTCTGTTATATAAATGTTTGCATAACGACGGTCCCAAATATATCACAGCTTTTTTTAGTTTTAGGGAAACTATGTACAATCTGAGAGGAACCGGCATTAATTTGTACGCACCTAAATTTAATTTAAATTTTAGGAAAAAATCTCTCACTTATATGTGTGGGCAGCTTTGGAATGGATTACCTACAAGTGTAAAACTGGCCAATAATATCAACCTTTTTAAGAAGCTATTGAGAATATTGAAACTTAAGCTGCTTCTCCATTTTATACTTGTACTTAAGTGACTCTCAATTTCATTGTACAAACTTAATTTTTAATCTTAATTTTAAATTATTTAAGCTACTGCTTCATCATTTTATACCTGTATTTAAGTGACTTTGAATTTTACTGTACAAACTTAAATTTTAATATTGTTAGTTATTTCAATTTCTAATCAATTAGGTCTTGACAGTATGTATTAGGTTTTTTAGATTCTTAATCTTAGAGGCACGTACGTATTTTGAACGAGCTTTATGAGCTCCTTGACGCTACGTGGGTAAATAAAGTATTGATTGATTGATTGATTGATTGATTGATTGAGGTAAGTCTCGGCGGTGAGAGACGCGAGGTCTTACGAAGTTTCCATCATAGCACCTCGCACCACAAGTTAAATGGTGGATCGCATTTTGAATGAATGCCGTAAAACCGAAACCAAACTAATCCCAACAATCATTAAGAGCTAAGAATTTCACAAGTAACCAAAGAGGTCTCGAAGCACATTGCCTGGCACGGAAAACGACCCACACCAAGTCGATATTGGTTTGGTTTTATCAACTGAGTTGATAATGTAAATTGGCCAAACTTCAAAAAGCTGACGTTTCGGGCATAAGCTCTTCGCATCGATCTAACGAAGGGGTAAGGCTCGAAATGTTAGCTTAGAAACTCTTTACGGTGGTCAAATAAAATTATCTGTAATACCCCAGTTCTTTTAGAAAATAATTAACAATTATTCCACGAGCGCGCGTTGGATATGAGATGATAGATAGCCAACGAGGCGCGTAGCGCCGAGTTGGCTATAATCATCTCATATCCAACAAGCGCGAGTGGAATAACTGTTTTATTAAAAACGTTAAATTAAATTATTAAATTTTATTAAATTTTTAGCTCCCTTTTAATTTTAAGCTGACACGTACGCTTACCATATTTGTAGATTATGGTATATTGGCTCATATACCATAATGGCTAAGCCAATAAAAAGTCTTGAATTGCATTATCCAAAGATCCAGTTATTAATAATCCCCTTTACATTATGATGTGGGGGGAGGGGGGAAGCTTACCTTTTACACAGCTACGCGCATAACCCTATTCAAATTTTCCAAAACGCCCTTTACGTTGTTTGTTGGCACAAAAAAACCTCTTTGCAATCTTTACAGTTTCGAGTGTGTCCGTGATCGATTTGTGATCCACTTCCAATTTTTTTCTTTTACCTTAGCATTCGACTGGGTTCCCACAGACGACGGCGTCTAATTTCCCGAAGAAACGCTCTCTAGTTTAATGGCGAACTGCTACAGTTGATGAGCTTCTCGCACATAGGCTGGTGTTGTTCAGAAAAAGTTTTACAACATATTACTTCGCCAAGCGCGACGCTGATCAAAGGTTTTGTGAAAAGATTTCGGGATTTCATATCTCGCCAATTTTTTATTTGCGCTAACGACATTTTCGGCACCAAAACCTAGGGAGGGCTGTGCCTCTGAATTTTTTTTCAGGCTAGCTACGCTTGCCGTTTCCCTCCCCCCCCCCCCCTGCTCATGCTATGAAAACATTCATTAGCGAGCTAACAAGCTTTATTCCAACAGCAGCGGCTTACTCGTACAATTCACTGAACTGGCGCAATATATCTGTGAATTACATACAACAAATCCGAACACTAAAATTATCATGAAGTTACATATATAGTTCGTAACGAAACTAGTTTTCGGGATAATTCGATCTATCAACGGACTGCATTTTGCTGCTTTGAAAATCACTCTAAAGAAGCTACTACTCTGGCGAAAAGATGAATTAGAACGTTAATTCTAAGGTGAAGTAGTCGCCGAGTTTAGCGACAAAAGCAGAATTGGAGTACCTCAATAAGCACATTAAAATCAGGATCTCCGCACAGATACTGGTCTAAGTAGTTCCAGTTATAATTTTCCATTTCCTCATGCCGGAATTCCCCATCATTTGGCTCAAACAACTTTGTTTGTGGAATCCAAAGGCGATACCTATAAACAAGCAATAATCAAAAATGAGTTCCATAGAAAAAACAAATAAATTAAGAAGAAAGCAATTAAAAAACCAAACAGAGAAGTTTGTTAATCTTTCAACGCTCAATTGCTCCCGGCCCAACAGTGATCTTCTTTGTGGGCGGTAACCAGTAAACATCTACTTATATCAACGCTTATTACCGCCTAAAATCGCTCGAAATTTGTGGAAATTCAAGACAAAAGGACTGCTTCGCCGGTTTGGAAATTTATTCAACTTGTTGGCCTTAAAATAACGGAAAACACTGCCCTTGTGGCTGACCTGGTCTGCAGCACTTTGTCTTCCACTCCCCCTATCCCAAATCATTCCGTCGAGCCATCAACATCAGGGACTTATCATGGTTTCCATAGCATGAAGCGACTATGAGTAAAACTACTCCCCCGTGGATGGGATGTCTGTACATCATCAGGTTACCCCCTCGCATTTCTTCACTTCCCTGACAATTGGCCGGTACCCATTTATACTCCTGTGTGGAGAGAGGCACTGGGGGAGAGTAAAGTGTTTCATCCAAGAGCACAACACTTTGACCTAGCCAGATTTCAAGTTTCCAACCCTCCAACCCAGACCTCTTGCACCCGTGCCCAGCGCTCTAACTCTTGTGTCCCACAGGGAGCCCATGACAAATCAGACGATCCGAGGAGCGAGAATACGCTGATGAACAAAATCACGATTGCTTTTTTTTTTAGATCTAAAGGGCTGAGAAGGAGGCAGAAACTTTATTTAAGCAATGATACAGTTGGAACGAAGCTCAAACACAACAATACTAGATGGCCTCAATGACACCATAAGAAAAACATTTCTCTCGGAATCTTACCTGTAAAACATAGGTTGGGAACCAATTTGATGGCGTGGTCTATACCTGGTTACTGTTACTCCATGTGAAGTCAAGCTTAACTTGTGCGAGTTCCGTCCAATGCTAAGAAAGAATTCCTGATGATCTGACTTGGCCGGTGTGCCTGCGATGGACTGGGGCTTAATAGGAGGGGCTGGTTTACCCTTCAGTGGGGTCAACTGAAATCCCTATCAACATGGGAAAGAAGAAAAAGAAATTTATCTTGAAGAAGGTGCAAAATTGACAATGTATGCGGAACAGAATTAACGGAACGAAACAGAATAAAATAGAAGGTGGAGTTAAATTTAAACCAGTTGCGTCTAGAAGTGACTGATGTGCACCTTCTCCTTATAACATCCATACTTAGTATATACTAAAACAGTGGATAGCGTTGAAGGCGCGCTCTGATTGGTTAGTCAAACTCCGAATATCCTTTGCTATTTACCTCCGAGCAACTCGGGAAAAAATGGCGTCCCGGTTTGCATCCGTGACAAGCGAAGAAATCACTCAAATCAATTTTTGCTGGTGCATATTATCTCGCTGTTTGAGTATATACTAAAACAACTATTCACCTCAGTGTCGGTGGTTAGTGGTGGATATTTACCACGCCGCTTCGCGGCTCGGTAAATATCCACCACTAACCACCTCCACTTCGGTGAATAGTTGTTAAATATCCAGTAAACAGGTAATCGGAGAATGAGAACACCAAATTCTCGTCACTAATTCACAAAAAAAGTGTAGCAGCTAGAGAGGAGAATTAACAACTTGATAAGATCTTGGGAGTTAAAGGGCTCCGGCCTTGTGTTTCACAACAGCTAGTTCTAAACTAAAGAAGCCCTTGATTGATAAAAAAATTCTCCTGGTCAGCACCTTAGGAAATCATGTATGCAGAACAGTATGGAGAATACACATAGTGATACTGATGTCAGGGTGTGAGGTGTTGATACCTTGCGAATTCGTTGAGAGACAAGTTCCATGAATAACATCTCCGCGCTTAAATCTCGACGAGCTCCATGTGAATCTTCCTCCGGCAGACTGGAAAGGTATTATTTCATAAAAAGAAAAATAAACTTATTAAGTTATTTTAACGCGCTAAATACTAACTGAAACCGATCAGACCGAATAGTCAATTAAAGAGAAGACTCAGAATTTAATTGGAGGTTTACGTAAACTTTTATAAAAGTTTCATGACAAAAGTGGAAGGAATGTCTTCTAAACAAGCGTAATTCGATTTCAAAATTGTGGTCAAACCAAAACCACGGTTGGAGCGCTTTTCGATTGAAACGACAACGGCCTGGAATCAGAGGAAAGGAAAATATCTGTGAAAGCCAATGGGAACTCAAAGTAAGACCGACCACCCTGCATAAAGCGCGGGAAAACGCGGGTCGACCAAGTTGTGATTGGTTTTGGTTTTGCATCTGATTGGTTGAGAGAGTGGCGCAAATTTCCTGTACCAATCACCGCAAAAAAAAAAAAAAAACAACAACAACAAACAAAACAAAACAAACAATCTCAGATTTCTTTTGACACTCGATTGAAAATTGCTCCATCACGGAGCTGATATGGAATCCAAACTAGCAATGTGCGTGAAGCACGGAGAATGTGAGTGACGCATGAACACAAAGAAGGCACGAATATACCTCTCCTGTTTTCCCCAGCCAGAAGTCTTCTTCTCTTCTGTGTATTCCTCCTCTTCTTCAATTAACAGATTGTAATTAGATTCCAGGTAATCGTTTTCCAATGTCTGTTTGCTTGGGCTGAAATATGAGGTCAGAGGTAAAAGGGCAGGACATGTCAACGATTTCCAATCCACACTCGTCTTGACAGCAGCTGTCCAATCATATTCATCAGGAGTTTTCTCCATCCCTCGATACAAATTAAAACGTGACAGTTGAGATCGGCGCCTTGGTGTCGTATTCTGTGTTGTCTTTGAAGGTTCGGAAATCGGGCTGAAATGGCCGAGAATACCCGACGATGGCTCGGGGATGATAGCGTTATCTTCGTACGTATCTTCATTTTCTTCACTAATCATCAAGGCGTCTAATGGGGGTTGCTCCTCTGTAATGCTCTTAAACTGTGCTTCTGAGATTTCCTGTGTGCGAGCGGCCACGACAGCAAGTGCTGCTTCTTCGACACCTCGTGACTGAAAAACAAATGAAAATTGATGAAGAGGATTTAAACTAAAAAAACAATGACCACTGTTGCTGCATCAAGGCCTTTGGCGACTGTGCACAGGCTGAGATCTCAAAATCATCCGGAATTTTTTTTTAAATTTTTGTTACCCTACTAGGTGGGTTTCAAAGCGACTGGTTTTAAACATCGCTCTAAAAAGTTAACCAGAACTGACCAACTACAAACAAACAATGAAATATCGTGACTAAGTCTAACGTGTTTTAGAACAATTGTCACTCATGTTTATCACATGTTTGTCACTACTGGGAAGCTAAAAAGAACGTACCTTTTCAGTCTTAATTTGTGTGATGCTTTCAGCTGGTGAAAGTTTCTTATAATGTCGATGGAGAACCTCTCCACCAGGCCCCTTGGGAAAAACGTGTGACCACCGATGTCGGTTACAGGTCCAGTTACAAGGAATCTCGTTCGGCTTAAAAGGGTTTATTAGGGTCCTTTGGGGCCGTGAATGACCAGGGATCTCATGGCGACTTGCGCCTGCACTTCCAACCGCAAACCGGCGAGGAACTGGTCGAATGATTTCATGAGAAGTTCCATTTACCACCGTATTTTCGGAAAGTGAAGCTGAGGAAACAAAGAAACAAAAGTAAGGTTTAAGGGCAAGAAGAGGAAGCCACTCGATGTGGTATCCTCCAAGCTTGATGCTTGATGCAGAGAAAGAAATTTTGAGCTCAGTCATTGATTAGAGAAAGATGTTATCCATATGCTTTGAGCGTGAGACAAAAATGTCCTCTTTTAACCACTGCTTGTTTTGTTGTCTCTGCGGTCTGTTCAAGATCTTTCCTTCTAACTACTGCTGGGAACCTTTCGATATACTGATAGTAATCACAAAAGCCAATCCGAGTGTAATCCATAATTAACTATGGCGCACCGAAGCGGACAAAAATACTCTGTATGAATATATAAGACTTGTTTTGTAAAATATACGTGTAGCCACCATTTTAATTCCGTTTTGTTATTATCATTTGCGGTTGTTTCGTTACATAATATCGCGTGAGTTATTCCCACGTGTTTTAAGATTTTGAAGTCGCTTCGTTAACGTATGTTGTAGTCCTGGCATGGGTCGTTGTATTCCCAATCAGGGTCAAACAATTCTTTAACGTGCTTAAGGCACGTTTGTTTGTTTTATTAAATGAGCCGTAAAGGTTACAATACGACTTGTTGCGAAAATATAAAACTTGTTTTGTAAACTATACGACTTGTTGCGGAAATATAAACTTGTTTTGTAAAATATACGATTTGTTGTGAAAACATAACACTTGTTTTGTAAAATATACGACTCGTTGAGAAAATATAAAACTCGTTTTGTAAAATATACGACTTGTTGCGAAAATATAACACTTGTTTAGTAAAATATACGACTTTGTATAAATATTTTACTTTAACAGCGCCAGCGATTTGACTGTTCAGCGGTAAGTGGAACACAGCCCACCGCTCCTCAAGCCTAAAAAAAGATGGCGGATGAGTTAGGAGCTTTTCTTGGAGTGTTAGAACTTGGAAAACAAATTTGCGAGGACGTTAGAATAAACTTGTTTGTAGCAGATAAAGAAGCAGCTGAAAAACTGAGGAATAACTCTGTTCAACTTATCATCGCACTCGTCATTGCAAGCAGACAACTACCAACAGAAATCAGCATGAGCTCTGCTGCAAAGCAGCTGACCACAGACAGTGGGCGCCCTCAAAGTATCATTTTTCACCGCGAACAATGAAGTCTTATCTGCAACCAGTCTTATCTGCAACAAGTCTTATATTTTACAAAACAAGTCTTATATTTTCGCAACGAGTGGTATATTTTACAAAACAAGTCTTATATTTCCGCAACAAGTCTTGTATTTTACAAAACAAGTTTATATTTCCGCAGCAAGTCGTATATTTTACAAAACAAGTTTTATATTTTCGCAACGAGTCGTATATATCCATACACAAGTAGATTTGTCCGCTTCGGCGCGCCACAATTAACCGAGGTCAAAGATAAAAGATCATCCACCAACAAATCGAGTTTGATTTCTTGCCTCCTTTCTGATTGAAGTGGTTTTCATTAGTTTATAATACCGTTGGACTGACGAATCGATGTTACCACTTTTTGTTTATATAAATCGGTTGATAAATTTCTATCTCGCACAACTTCAGCTGTCCTTACATTTGATTTTTACATTTCTATATCGCGCAACTTTAGTTGTCCTTTCACTTGATTGTTACATCTCTATATCGTGCAACTTAAGCTGTCCTTTCCCTTAATTGTGACTCGGTGCAGCGAACTAAAACTGTTTTTGCAAGATGTGGTCCTCGTGGTTTACCGCTTAATACAGGTACGACTTTCAAGTGACTCGGTGCAGCGAACCGTGAAACTATTTAAGGCAAGATTACCAAAGCATGAGCCAATTCGCACGATATTCTGTGAGCGAACTACTATAAAGTTCTGTCAGGAAGTCACCACTTAAACCGCTTTTTTAACAGCAATGCCCACCGTCAATTCACTAGGTTTTTTTTCTTTCTCCAACGCAGACCGTGCACACATTGTTGCTATGAGTTGCGTAGTAGTTTGACAATCACGTGTTTGTGTTGCGTTTGTTCACTTGTAAAAATTAGGGTTCGTAGACCATAAAATACTTTCTGCCTCTTGTGAACAATTGATTTTGGGTTTGTTCGCATTAAAAATTAGGGCTCGCAGACATGAAATATTTTCTGCCTCTTACGAACAATTGAGTTTGAGTTTGTTCGCATTGAAAATTTGGGCTCGCAGACTGTAAAATATTTTTGATGTGTTTTCTTTTGTCGATTTTGGACGTTTCATTGTTTTGTTCTTGAGTCAGGATAACATGGATACCAATTTTGCGCGAGCTTTTTACCAGATGGGTTTATATGTTTTACGCAAGTAGTGATGAATTGAGGTGGTAAATTTCAGGAGTCTTGCTGAAGTTACCGAAAGCTGTATCAGACATGTGGATTGTACATCGAAGCACACAGGAATGAAGTTCTAATGTCAGTCACTTTCATATCGTCAAAAAATAAATCCTATTCTCCAACACTCTTCCAGCTTTACTGTGCAGTCGATGTTTTTTTTCAGTTCTTTTTTGTTTTATCTGAATAATCTACTGCTTTTATGTTGAAATGTTCATAGTTATCAGAATATTAGTTTTTACGTATTTAACATCTTGCAAGTTAAACCATTAGAATGCCTTTACAATTTTGAGGACAAAATGCCGCCTGTGCCCGGCTTACACGATTAACAAGAACTCTTTCAACTTTACCCATAGGCGTACGGGCCGAGGGGGGGGGGGTTGCAGTCCCCCCCCCCCCAGATTTTGGGCAACTCAGATTTTTTGGGTAGCACGAGAAATTTGGGTAAAGCTAGTTTTTAAAGAAGCTTGCATGTGTCTGTATTTTTTGTTCGAAGAGATATTTCTGTTTCAACCTGAAGTCGGCGTTGCAAATAGGCTCGATTTCCACCGTCTCCCGGGTCCGGTCTTTTGATCTTCCCCTTCGGGGGGATAAGTGCGGGCTCATTTTTGCGAACAGCGGTTGGTAATCGAGCCTACGTTGTAAAGCCAGTCAAATTCACACGAGACAGTGGTTGCCTAGCACGTGATCACTTTCTGGTTATTTTTGAAGGGGATCATATGTTGATATACATATTTGTAATTTTGTTGTTGTTGGGCACTGTGCTGCACTGCACTAGTTAGTGTGGGGAATTTCCAGTCGTTAATTAATTAGAGTCAATAACTGTCTAGAATCATATTATAGATTATCCACTGGAGACTCTCAGAAGATCTGAGTCACGTGCTCGGCAACCACTGTCTCGTGTGAATTTAACTGGCTTTGCCACGTCCTTTATGGCGTAAAGCCAGCGAAATTCACGGGGTCTCTGTAAAACGCTGACTGGATAGATGTGGATGGCGGATGCGGATAGAAAAATGCGGATGAAAAATTGCGGATGGAAACATGCGGATAGAAAAAAAAATTCGTTGGAAAAAAAAAAAACAAAAAACAACAACAACATTAAACATGTCATTACAGTGGAACCCCGCTATGTCGAACTCGGTTAAATTCAAGTCTCGCAGGTATTCCCCTCCTCAGCAGTTGTATCACTATTCCATACAAGAACGACTCCGAAAATGCTTGTCAATTTGTCTTTGGAACGGTTACTTTCAAGAACAAGTTTGCGTTTGGTC
>NC_142531.1:15701614-15756614 GCF_964205215.1 Stylophora pistillata
CGGGTATAATGTGTGGCAGACAGAAAAAAAAATTTTCTGCCTACCACGCATTATATGGATATATATATATATAATTTTTTTTTCTTTTTCTTTTTTAACGTTTTGTTGTGTAGTATCGCTGAGTATTTGTACGAGTTGTGCCGTATTTTGTCAAGCCCGTAAGGCGAGTCAAAATACAAACAACGAGTAAGAATACTCAGCGATACAATACAACAAAACGTTTAATATGAGATTTATTATCCAACACGCCAAACTGTTATTTCAGTGCGGGCGAATGTCTAACCGGTTCTCTGGAGTACAAATACCGCGAGATATTTGTACTCGTTTTGGGCGTTACTTGTACTCTACGAAGCATAGTTGGATAATAAAGTTCAATATTCCACTCCATACGATGAAAACGGCGATGAACAACTACAACCTTTATTGAGGATATTCCTAAGAACTTAATAACCAAAAGAAAATCGTGTTCCCGCATGAATTTGAGCGTTATTTCAGAGACGCAAACTTTACCATTTGGCAAGAACTCACTTCTTAAGCACAGTTCTCTGTCAAAGCCGAGAAGATTATCATTTTGCAAATATTCACTGAACAAACAGACTGCATTTCAGAGTTAAACACAAAGGCGCGGTATATAAGGAAGTCTTCCCTGGGAAGATCTAGGCTCATTTGTCACTCACCGTTGACGTATGCGGGTCAAATTTAAATGCTGCTAGACGAACAAAAGGAGCTAATGAGATATCTATTGTTTACTTCCACCAGCATGGTGGCATGAGGTAACGTGAGAACCACCTACTTCGATCTCAAATTTACCGCCACAAATAAAGACAGTTTCCATTGGAGAAAGGAAATACAAATCTCAAAAATTCTTGTAATATGATGAAGACATAAAAAACAATTTTGAGGAATGCACCCGCTGTTCACTGCTTTGGAGTAGCTGTAGCTCAAGCTGACTTGACTCTAAGAGTTCTACATCACACGAAGGTTGATTCACAAATGGTCCAGTGGGACCTAAGGCTCCTTTTATAGCGCGCCTTCGTGTTTAAGCTAAAAAATGTACCAAGAACAAACAGCAAAAATGGAAGCTGACCTTTTTCGTGTTCACCGTTTTTTCCAAGTGAATTCAAAATAGCATCAGGTATTTTTATACGAGGTGCAACGTTCCCCGTCTTATTTCTTGTCTTTGGTGAAGTATAGAAATTGTGATTCATCCAGTGAGGAATGTTATAATCATCTCCAATGTGTTTGTCTTTGAGGCCAAGGGTCTTGTTAAAGAACTTGAAAAGGGGCACAGTGTGAAGCGGCTGTTCAGCAAGGCACACAAGGTCGCTCGACACACCTAGTGACATAAAGTCAAAATAAGTGACCCCTGAACAACTGCTGATTCTTCAACTGAATAGACCCTTCCACGGTTTTTTCGGCCATATTGTTTGGGGGTCAAACAAAACCTCGTTGCGTAGCAACAAGCAATATATTATTTTGTAATTATTGGACGCGCGTCGGTACCTTCACTCAATATCGTAACTTTATAAAGGGAAAATCGCTTATTTTCGTCTCCAAATCTTGTGGGAACATAGATAAGGCGTCACTAAAAGTAAGTGCCGAATTTTTGGCGAAGTACCTTTTTGTCACTGCGTTTTATGGGCAGATTGATATGTTGTTTGAAGGTGACCTCGTGGCCGCCATGGTGCGAGAATGGCATTTAAAAAAGCACTTCTTTCGGTTGGGAAATTACAATATGTTTTTTAGCCATCGATATTGTGTAGTTTTAAATTTTAGGATTTATGGTGGGAGTAAGTACTCAAATAAGGTTCTGAAAGCATCTGTGTTTTGCATGCCAGTATAGAGTCAAACATCAGCATCTCTGGTTATTTGTGCAGAGGCTGTACACAGTTTTAACCCTGGGGAATCGTCTCCACTTTTCATCAATTCGTTGCAGTGATGATATCACTATTATCAACCGATGTTGATAATCGCCGCCTTTTGGGTGACTTAGTATATGAATGCTCAAAAGGAGTCAAAAAAAGAGTAGGTATTGGATTGCTTACTGAAGGCTTCCCGTCTCGAAAATGATTGGAGCAGACGATAATTAACACTCTCCCTTGACTTTCCTATTGAGAAATATTTTCTTCCCTTCTGAACCTGTCGAGACTATGCTTCAATTAATGATTGCTTGGGCTTGTGGAACGATAACTTCTGTACATGTGAGTGGTGACCCATTTTTTCGGATCTCTTCTATCGTTATTACAGCCGCCGACAGAACACCTATCTCCAAAACCCATTAAACCAAGGGTTTCTCTTTGCCGAGTTATTGGTTTTTCAAGAGTATGTTAGCCTGTCTGGACGAAAAGGTTTAAAGAGCACGTAAACACATTTATTTCAATTTTTCCTCTGCACAATTAAGTTACTTCAATACAAAAAGTCATTCGGAAAAGCTGTACTCTGACCTTCTGGCATCATGTCGGCCGCGAGGTCACGTCCAAAGGAAAACGATCGCAATGTTCCCATAAAATGCAGAGAAGAAAAGGTTTTTTTCGCCAAGAGGGGAAAAAGTCACTCGCCTTTATTGATGTCTTCTCTTTTTCAGCGATGAATATTAATTTTTGTTCCTGAACAACGCGAAAATTTAATCGAGGGGAGCGATGCGCGTCTTCTTATCATAAGAGATTCTATGGCTCGTTGCTACGCAACGAGGTTTTGTTTGACCCCCAACCAATATGGCCGATAAAACCGTGGAAGGGTCTATTAGGGCAATTTTCAATCGAGTGTCGAGAGCATCCGATATTGCTTTCGTGTTACTTAACCTTGCTTTGTGATTGGCCCATAATTTCCGCGCCATCCTCTTAGCCGATCAGGTGCATAACTAAAACCAATCGCGACTTGGTCATTTCCCGCGCTTCAATCAGTTTGCTCTGTGATTGGTTCAGAAATCTCGCGCCATCCTCTCGGCCAATCAGGTGCAAAACTAAAACAATCGCGACTCAGTCATTTCCCGCGCTTCAAGCGGTTTGCTTGTTCTCATTGGCTACTGGTAATGTAATCATTTGTTTTGATTGGTCGCTGGGATTACTTTGGTTTTAGACGTCCAACACTCATTTAAAACTGCCCTACTGCGATCAATTACAACGCAATAACTAAACTTCATTTGACAACACAAAGCCTCACTTAATGGGAGTCACAACCACTTCACTTTTCTTTTAGCCTACCAATTATACTAATTGTCTTTTACAGTTGGAAAGAAATCTATGATCATAACAATAATAACGACAATGATAACGAGATAATGAGGAAGTTGAAGCTACACACAAAAACAACAAGTATGGGTAAAAAAAATCCAGAAATATAGAAATAAGAAACACAGAAAAGTTTGTTGACTTGCTTAGAAGTATGTCTTCAGCCTTGATCAAAATTAAAAAAAACATTTGGACGAGACCGTATTTTGAGGAGACATCTCTCCCTTAAAATGACCCGTGTGAGACAAATACACAATTAGGAAACGTCTCACAGATGATCTTTTGTACCTGGAGACCTTGGTTACATGAGTACAAGTAGACTTATATTACTGTGCTCTACCTTACGTTAATTTACCAAATTGCCACGTTGAAGCTGCCTCCAATCTATCTTATAATCTTTTAAGTAACAAAGAAAACTTAAAATCGTGTATACATATAAAGAAAACTTCGTGCAAACATTTTTTAAGTTCATGGTTTTCAATCTGCGTTGATCACCTTCATCTAAAACAATCCTCGCACTTTTTCGGTTTTGGTTCACCTCTTCACTGTTTTTCTTTTTTGTTTATTCAATTATTTATTTAATTGTTATCAATTACTATAAATGTTTTCCTACTATTAATGGCAAAACTTGTATGATAAAATGAACCAACACGTACTTTGATTGGTTGTTACTCATGATCCGCAAAGATGACGTCACCATAAAAATACTACTTTTTTAATCATGTAAAACAAATGGATTCCATGTTGTCATGGGTCTGCACAGTAATAGAACACAGAAGACGTCATAATGTGGTAAGAACATCCGTGACACATTCGGCTGCACCTCATGTACCTCTTTTTTGTTCTTACTGAACTTGTCAGACAGATGGCAACATAGAATCTATTTGTTAAACAATTTCCCAGTTTCCTGGCATTTTAACGGGCCTTTTTAGAAGCCTACGGAAGTGAGATCGCTAAAATCTGAGTGTATCATTACCATACCGCTATCCAGTAGACGCTGTTTGGTTATGCTGGTCATTTCTCTGTCCACCTCAAACACTCCAGACCCAGGTGCAACAATGATAACCGTCTGACCGGTACGACTAAAGTTACGATCGATGTGGTGCCTTTCAAATGCTGAAGTAAAATAAAATGGCGATGAGAATTGAGAAATTATCCGTCGAGTATTGAAAGTTATCTTGGATTGCATTGGGTTCCCTGCACTCTGCTTTGTGATTGCTCTACACAACTGCCGCCAGCCTCTCGACCAATCAGATGCCAAACTAACAACAATCACAACTTGTCCTTCACAGAAAGTTTGCTTGTTTTTACTTTGAGTTCTCATTGGCTTCTGGTAATTACTATTTCATTCCAGATGTTCTGACTCGCCGTTTTCATTGTTTTGGTTTTGAATGTGAGGTGGCTGGAAACAGTTTTCTGATACACCAACCGACTATACTGAAAGCGCTCAAAAACTAACTTTCCCCTTTCGCAGTCAAACAAATTTCACAGATGTGTTCACCGGTGGATTGAAGTTTAAAATAGTGGGCGTGGGATGGCCATCGCTATTATGCTAAGGTTATGGGAAAATCCCTTCAAACAGCTTTTGGGAACGGTTTCTGAAATTCCTTGATAGATACTCCCAAAACTTCTAGATTTTATTTTTTGAGATAAGGCCTCGCTGTTGAGTGAATTTTAGCAATTCAAATCAAACCGTTTCAAAATTATGGTACAGCTAAGTTTACAATTGATTTAACTGCCGCGACATGATACTGTTTAGGGAAATAGCTCTAAATTAACTTATATTCGATAGATTATATTTGTTTTTCGTACGACAAATTTCCATTATTTTCTTAGCCATTGTGCTTAATTTGAAGCTATTTTGTCGCGTCGAGGAGAAACTACGACGTCGCGAGTTAAGAGTAGTTTTTTGGGGGGTGTCTCGGCAAAAGACACGCAGTCGAAATTATATAATGTTTGTGCCTACATCAGTTCCCGGTTGTTCAAAGAGCGGATAACGCTATTCACAGGATGAGTCATTATACGGTGGATAGTGCAGTATGAATAAAGAGGGTAAGTTTCTAAGGAAATTGTGATGCCGTGTCGGTGGGGGTAACAAGGTAATTTGGTAATATCAACTAAGTTAAAATTGTAACACATAATTCCTCCATTCGCTCTGACGAGGGGCTGACGCTCGAAACGTCAGCTTTTTAAATCTTTACGGTGGCCAATTTACAATTTCAACTTAGTTGATATTACAAAATTACGATAGTGCAGTATGTTTTGCAAACACTTACCCGCTAGAAAGCGATTTATTCGTTGGATAGAGTTATCCATCCTTCAAACAAATAGGCCCAGGTCATTATTTTCACAATTAATAAATCTAACTCCTTGACAACGAATCTTCTTTCAACGGACATCTTTACTGTGTGGATGTGGACAAAGAAATTGAGCCCCTTTGCCATCCAGAACATGTTCTAAAGGGAACTTTCATGAAGTTTTACTATATATCTTTTGGTAAACGACGTAATCAGGAATGTGAGTGGACACTGAAATTGCAACACAAGCGAAACGATTCAACTGCGTCTCCCACCATATTTTCAATCAAATTTTCTTCAGGTAATCCGCCATAGCAGAGCAAACTCAAGAAAAAGGAGGATTGATGTAGTTGATACAATACGAGGTAATGACATGCAAGGTTGACGCTGAACCAGATCGAAAAGTCAAGAAGCTGAGGTCGATAAGCAATTAACTACAAGCTGTGTAAGCAGATATTAGCAAAGGTGGAGTGGGTGTTCGAGTGAAACAGGTCTCAAAAGGTTACAGACATATCATAGGTCATCTGAGCCTTAAGTATTTTTCTTACTCAACAGGCGCATGACTAGAATTTTTCAGAGGGGGGCGGTGAAGATCACGTTTTGTCATACCAAGATTACATGAACCTTTCCCTGCTGTCATGTTGACATACATGTGTTTTACTACAAGTGATATTTTTCATGCCAAGTAGAATCTTCAGATTTACGCTTTTTCCCCTGAATTAAATGGTTTACAAAGGGGGGGGGGGGGGGAGTTATAGATAACCTGGAACCTCTCCCAAGCTACACCTCTGTTCAAAGACAGAGATATACTGTAGCCATCATAACTTACCATTCATTGCCAAGTTTATAGCTTCTAGAAAGTTTCCCTCATAAGAGCTGGAATTTTTCCCCTTGATTTTTGTGCCTTTCAACTTATCACAACAGTTCGTGAGTCTTGGATATTGGTTAAAGCAGTGCTTCAGAGTGACTAGCATAGGGATCCAGTCATCACGCCTGTCTGATAAAGCAACAACTTGGTAGAAATCTTCATAAAAGCGTCCGTAAGGATCCTTTTGAATGCATCCTTGAGCGTCTTTAGGAAAGTCCTCTGCAAAAGTAGCGAATGAATATTTATGCATTAATTTAGACACTGAAACTTTTGAACAGTTTTCTTTCTCTTCTGAGAGTGGGGTTGGGGCAGGGGGTGGGGGCAGGGAGTGGAGGGAACCCTCTACCTTTTTGTTCTTGCCCCACTCTACCTGTGGGTAGAATGTGAAAAAAAAGTTCTTTAGGAACCCTTGCTTGGCAGCCCAGATTGGTGCCACATACGGTTTGTGTGTGTAATAATCCTAATGCATCTCTCCTTACTATTACAAATATAATTTTTATGTCACCAATACTGTGGTTCCTCCCCCTAAAAAGTGAAAGTAATTTTCTTGATTACTTAGCCACCCCATCATATTCCAAGTCCTGTGTAGTAGAGTAACACATTATTGGAACTGTCCGTTTATGGCCTATTGTGGGGTTTGAACCAAGGCTGTGCTCTTAGAAAAATTGAAGGGAGCCTAGAGCTCTGAAACTGTGAAATCCAGGGTGCCCAGCATATGCTTTATATTGGAAAACTAAGGTTCCTGAGTCGCCCAAGAGCAAAAGAAAGGTGCCAAGGGCCACTGCTTGACCACAGCCCTGTTGAGCCATTGTCCTATGGAAGGTCTCACTCCTAGTCTCTCTCTAAAAGTATAGTGTTCTTACTCAGTAGGAATTAAATACCCTATGATGCAAGGGTAATGTCCTCTATGTAGGAAAGTTTACCAAGAGAGGGTAATGGATTTGATGATAACAAATGACACTTTACTTAGAAAACATCTTTTGGTATAATTCAGGATGAGGAATTTTTATAATCAAGTTCCCTCCTCAGAATCCCAAGTTTTTTTGCGATACGGAAACTGACATTATTGATGCAATGATTGAATCTTCTTCTGTATACCTGGGACTCAGCTACCTCTCCTTACAGTACAATAGGAACATTACCTACCAAGAGATTGCGCATTGTAAAATGTTCTTGAAAACAGAATAATACTGACATCATGGTGGGCTTTAAGCTCCTTCCATTTGGTAAACAATTCATAACAAAATCCATTGATTGCCTTTTCAATATAAAGATCTCCATTGAAGTCAAAGTCCCACATTTCTTTACTCATTTGTATGAATAAATACATCTTTGTGCTACTTGATCTAAAAACCACCTGCAATGGGAAAGAAATTTCATGATTGATGTCCAGTAGGGGACTGCACTATAATTAAATCAAAGGAAAGAGTTGAAAGGCAAATTGCACAAAAATAGAAAGAAACTCAAATATGCAAGAAGACTGCTTTTCCAAATTTTTCGCATGTTGCCCCCTCACCTAATGCCTCCATTGATCTGAAGCTCCAACATTCCCGGTATTTGAACTATTGAAGATTGTTTTGTTCAAATTCCTGCCCCCCACCCCAGGCCAAAATTGTGTTCATATGCACTACCCATCTGCTGGGTTTAATGGTCAACTTTTTGGGAAAGGGAAACTCAGCCACTGTAGCTTTCTACCCTTTGATCAAACTTTAAAACCTAGACCTTGTAAAACTTTTCTTCTGTGCCGTAAGCTTGTGGAAGTAAACTTTTCACCTTAAAACACCTCCGTGTTTAAAGGCAAAACACTTGTATTCCACTTGAAAGACTTAGCACTTCTGGTCCTAATTCCCCACCCCCACCAAACAGGGTTCTAATTCCCCATTCCCTTCCACCTGGCCTGGGAGAGGATGGGGAATTTGCAGGTAATATCCAATCAAATCATTTTTTCCTCAAAAAAAGCCACATGGGGCTTGAACAAAATTGTCAACAGCAAATCAAAGACACCCTTTCCTGACTTTCTTTTGGAGGGTAGGGGTGGTTGTACACAGGCTAGCCCCCCCCCCCCCCCCTTCCCCATATGAAACTTCTCCTCACATGTGATCGAACATATTAGGGCATAGGAATGGGGACATGATCCAAGTTAAAAAATCTCCACAGATTTTTGAAGACTGACACTGCAGCCTCCTTTCATCCACTGTACTCTCCTGTTTCCTCCCTATTCATCCCCCCTACTCTTCTGCTTACCCTGGTATCATCGGATATCACTCCACAGGACACCTTCTCTCCCTTAGTCCAGATCTCATTAACCTGAGCCCGCACCCCAAAATGTGACAGCTTCTTGGTGATATAAACACACGAGCCAACGAGCTGTTTGGAAAATCTCCACATTTCGCTCCTCGTGACGAACTGGTCTTTAAACAAAAGTTCCACCATGTCCACAGACACATCTTTTGGTTCAATCTTGGTGACCTCCACATCCCAGTAAGTTCGCAACTGAAAGATGTTAGCCACAGACTGTTCGATGCTGATTGTATCTTTCTGTTGAAATTCAGGATTAATCGATTTAATCTGCAGCAAAAGACGAGTATTGTCTTCATCGGGGTGATGAATCTCCAAGATGTCTCCCTCTCTCTCGTTCGGAAATTCCTTAGGATTTAGTATGAGATCATCCTCACTGAAGTTCTGCTGATGGACCCATAACTTAAAAAGCTTCATCCCTAAGAAAATTTACTTCGATTACAACGTACAATCCAACATGTTTTTCTTTGCAAATTTTAGTTCGCTCTTTCCGCCATATTGTTTTTGTAGTGGATACCGCTGACTTGTTACCTGAGTCGCTACCGCCTCGCTACCTGACACTCCGTCAACTAATTCCCAGTTTACCAGAAGTATTATTGAGAAAGGAACGCCTGACGAGTTTCTGCTTCTACTTCTGTTCGATCTATGGTCGATTTTTAGTGTGTTTCAAGCTTTTTTACAATGCACCTACTTTTTCGAAGGCCTATTTTGGTAGAAGAAGCTGGAATTGCAGCTGAATTTCTTTCTGCGGTAACTCGAACTGCCCAGTCAATAAAGCAAGGAAAACATACCATCAAAGCTCTTGAAAGTGGCACACCGAGACTCAGGTAGGCTGTAGGTACACGCACTTTACTAATATGTCAATTTAATTTAAATTCATTTCATTGTGTTCAATTCAACAACTATTTTAATATTTTTCAGGATGGCAGCATCTCTTAACAAAAGAAAACACAGGGAAAAACATGGCCGTATCATGCTAGAGGGATGGCGCCACATACGAGAAGCTTTGATGGCTAAAGCTAAGGTGTTAAATATATTTTATTCCAATCCAGCACTGCTTGATCACATCGACACTTCAAGTTTACCATCCAGCTGTCTGGCTCAAATAAGCGAAGAAACGATGGAGAGTTTATCAAGTGCTGTCACACCACCTGGTATAATAGGGATGTTCAAGCGTCCCAGACAGGGCGAAGGGGGAGAATTGAAGAACAGAAACACTCTTCAACTTCCATTGACAGTGTTATGTGATGGGCTGAAAGATCCAACAAACTTAGGTATGGGTTATGATTATTACATGGCAAAGAAATCGCTTTGAGTCAAACAAAGGTTGGTGATTCTGAAACCTTTAACCCTTTACTACCAAGATCTTATCAGCAATTCTCCTTACTATTAAACTCTACAATTCTTAAGTTAGTTTGGAAAATTTGGTATTGGATCAACTAACGATCCCCTTATTTAATAATCCCCTTATGTTTCTTTATTCACATCACTTGTCCGCTTCACATTGTGCTGATATTGTAAGGAGAAATTCTGTTGTGGTCACTCATCTGAGTTAAGAGAAAAGAGAAAAGACATTGAATTGGGAAACAAACTAAAAAAGAAAAAAGAGATTACTACTATGGACAGTATATAGAAGTGAGAAAGTTTGAAATTAAAAGTACATAAGTACAAGACCCTACTTTCTTCCATACTATTTATGGTAACTACTATATACTTGTCTAATGTATGTTACATTGTTTTATTTTGTAGGTACATTGGTGCGCACATCTGCAGCAGCAGCTTGCCAGTCCTTTATAACTTCAACAGGTTGTGTTGATGTATGGGACCCAAAAGTGTTAAGATGTGCTGCCGGAGGTCATTTTTATCTTCCCATTCATTACAACTTGGATTGGGAAGAGATTGAGGCAGTCATTGCAGATAAAAGGATTTTCCTTGCAGACAATAACATTTCTGGTAGGGAAAGTTTTTACCTAATGTGAAGTACCAAATGGTTGGTTGTTTGGACTGTCAGTCAGTTGATCTGTTTTTATGTTATGTTCACTTTTGATGTTCTTTTTATCCTATCCTGTTTTTATCTGGCAAAGAATAGATATTAATATACATTGGAATATAGTTCAATAATTTTGTAGTTTGGATTTCTGGCTGGTAAGACTTAGTTTTGGTGGCTTTTGAGTTAAAAAGTGTATATCAATCTCTGAAAACTATTAATCAAGTTTGTGTCCAGAGAGCAATATTGAACCAGGGAATTTTATATTTCAAAGTGTATTCTAACAAAACCCATGAGTCACTTGCTTACTAAAATGTGAAACCTCGCTTGATATTATTTCTGGGGAATAAGTATCAATCACAAGTGATGATGACTTCAAGCAGGCCCAGTCAGGTTGAGTCATTTCCCAATACTCCATTATTTTTTTTAATTCCCTTAGATGACCTATGTATTCCATCATCAGCACATTTCTTAGTGGACTGGACTCAAGGACCCAGTGTTTTGGTTATTGGTGGTGAGACCACAGGATTAGGGGAAATTATCAAAAACATAGCTTGTCAACATCAAGGACAACTTGTTCGTGTTCCCATGGCAAACACGATTGACTGTTTAAGTGCAGCAATGGCTGGCACAGTTATTATTTATGAGGCTTACCGACAATTACTTATTGCTGAACAGGATAGATAACATGATCAGTGTGAAGAGGTTAAATTTGTTGATTTGCCAATTAATAGTTTTTTGTTACATTCATTTTGAAATCACTTGGAATCCTTGCAATTTGATTGGCTCTCACTGCTGCGATTTATTCACAAACTGCACCATCGTGTGCTCTGAATCATGTTACTAACCAGGCAATGAGAGAGCTTTGCTAAAACACAACAACCAATCAAATTTCAAAGCTTGTTGAAAGAAATAAATCAATCTGATGGAAAATGAGAGACAACTAGTGCAAATTTTTACAAACCAGCTCAATAAACTGGATAAATGAAATATTTTTTCAGACTAAAAAAAACTTGTATTGTGCGAATAAATTTTTTGATTTCAAAATAAATATAATAAAGTTGAAATTAACCGTAGGTCTGTATTGTGCAATTTTGGTCTGAAATCCAAATCAAACTCATGCTGCATGCTTGTTTAAAATTGCATATGATTTCAGACCAAATTGCACTCCACTCAGTTTGGTTACAATTCAGAATTGTAATGTTACCATTCAATTTCTCTCCAAGAGAGTCACTATCGCAGCACCTATTGATGCATCTGCAAGTTCATTCAATACCAGTGGCAATTCAAAAACCTGTTCAACCTGTTTCTGTAGCACTTGGTTTCTCATCAGAGCACTACCAGCACAAACTATTTGTCGCACACCATGCAAATGAAGGAAATCTCGTGTCATCATTTCTTGTATGTTTTCAATAACTCCTCGACAAAGACCCAATCCAACATCACCGAGTGAGATATTTCCTGATGTCAAGTTGTTCACTTGTCCTCTTTGATCAGGAGAGTGCCTTTCACCCCATAAAGTTGGAACCACTTGAAGTGATGTTGCACCTTTCTCATCAGCACAGGCTAGAATTCTACGATAAATTTCATCTGTACAAGGAAGGCTCTCTTCAAGTCCAAGATCTCTCATCCATGATGTCAACATCTTAACAAAGGTGGCCAAAATATTACCACCTGTGCTGACAAAAGAAACAACAGCTGACAGTTAGACCTTAATAAAGATTTCTTAGTTTACCAACATTGTTGAGAATGACTCAATAAATCCACGGTTAAACTAAACGTTTTACTTTAGTTTGACTAAGAACAAAACCTCCACGACGAATACTCGATCTACACAAGGCAAAAAACTCGAACGAAGTAAAAATACTTGACATTTGATCCCTGTCACTCATTTTAAAAATACCATAAATGTAATGCAATGTCACGTGCTCCTGAACAAACAACAAAATGATCAATGCATTAAGAATTTTCCAAGAACCCCTATGGGTCTTTTAAGACCCATTATAGAAAATTAAAATTTTCTATAACATCGTTGCAACCCAAAGATATATCTCTGGAGATAGATAGAGGTAAACAGTGGTGGACTAAAGATTTAAAGTTAACACTGCTATCTCCAGGGTACAAGAAACTTCCTGTGAGTGAAAAGGAAGGGTTTGTTCACTCTTTGAACCAGCAGTACAAACATAAATGAAGGCAATCTGACTTAACCTGAAAGTGATGCAGCTGTCATAACTTTCTGTCCATGAAAGAATGGAAGAATTGTAACTGCTTTACTAGGCATCTTTGAGGTTTGAAATGAAGATTCCCCTGTGGCCACACTGTTGGTATTAGCAGGAATAACCACAGCCAGTTGACAGGATGTGCCAATATTAAGAACTGAAAATCAAAATATATGAGAACTGAAATTAAAACACTGGTTGAATTTTGTTTTGTTTGAAATGTGAAAGTTTCTAGTCATGACTGGTAAGGGATAAGAATGATTAATTCTTATGCTTTCTTTTTCCCTTAAACTTCTTAGGCAATGGCCTGTCACCTTTCATGTCCCACAAGTCTTACATTTTGAGCATTAATGACCCTGATTCAAGTCTTTATCTCAATCACCACTTCATTTCCTATGGTTTTCTTTGGACAACCTCTTGTCCTCATACCATTGTGTCAAAGAGACCACAAATACTGTTAACTCCTGACTCCCCAGATCTGATTGTCAATTCTCCCCCTAGCCACTATGCATTTCCTTGTAAATTAGTTTCAAGAATTTGGTGTTCTACCGGAGCAGTTTCAGTATTCTCTTTACTTGTTTATTGGATAATCTATGGATATTGTAGGGAGAAGTTGCACATTAATCACCTCTGGGGGTTAAAAGGTTTGGTGATACAACATGCATGGAAAACACTTCAAATATTGTATTACCTGCATCACTTTCCTGGGATATGCTTGCCAGCAATGAGCACTGGAAGTCCCCCAGACCCACCCCCACAGGTGTACCAACTGGAATTCCATACAAAGACTTTTGTAGCTTACCGACAATTGTACCTGGTTGCACCACCACTGGTAGAAGTTGAGTGGGGAAGTTTGCCTTTTTCAGACTGAATAAGGAGTAAAAATAATAGGTTTGCAGTCTACCCTACTAGACATTGGTGTTGACTGCTTGTGCAAAATCAGATAGGCAACTGGGCTCAATCTGAATGCCTAACAGTCAGAAATTTTCACAGAATTTCCACTGAAAGGTTGTTTCCAACCTCTTAGAATATGCAAACTTTTTTTAGAAATGTCAAGCAATTCCAAAAAATAATTTGATGTTTTAAATTGGCCAATTTTCCAAACTTTTGCAATTACACTTGGTTGTTGACACTTAGAAATCAGACTGCTGGGCATGCTCAAATGGACAAAATGCCCAGCAGTCAGAAATTTTCACAGAATTTCCATTAAGAGGAAGAGAAGAACTTGATAAGCATGTGAAATTACTAACTTACATATTTAACTCCCATGTCATATCATTGACATCAAAATATCCCCAGCTGACTGCATTGTGCGTGGACATGCAAGGCTTTCTCATTTCACAAAAAACACAAACAACGTAATCCATGATGGTTCCAGCGCAGTCAAAACGTTCCAAGAAGCTAGGGTCATTTCTCTGTAGCCAAAACATGCTTGCACATCCAAAACCAGTAGAAACAGGAATATTTGTGCGTGCAGGGGGTAGGGTGCCCAAAAATTCATTGTCACATCTCCCGTCCTCCCAAGTAATGAGATGAGAGACATTATCGCTCTGTATAAAATGGTCACCACCTCTTGATAAACTACATGTTTCACCTTTCCACATCACACATCCATGCATTTGTCCACAAATACCAATACGAGCCACTTTGGCCAGGAAATGTGGAGAGAATTGGGCAAGTACATGTTGTAAACAAGCAAATATTTTTACGACATCCTGCTCTGCAAAGTTCGATCTCTCGCCGGAATTATACGCCCTTGTATCAATTCTATAGCTTTCGATGACATCTCTATTACTATTTCGCACTAACGACACTTTTATCGAGGTTGTTCCTAAGTCTATTCCGAGGACGAAAGATTCCGAGTCACAATCCACCATCTTGTCACGCAACAAATGAAACTTGCAAAGCGTGAGGATATTTTTGGTGCATTTTACTTCACAGGCAGCCCAAGCTCACGACTGGAAAAGCGGACGTGACTCTTACGCAACGTTTTATATTTATAAAGGTTTGTATGGGATGTTATCGGTTTGCCTTAAAATAGAGAGGAAAATGTCTTGTTTTGAAATAAAATGGGCTTACCTTATTGCCTTGTTGTTGTCTTTGTTGATTCCTAGCGTCTCAGGCCATTTTGGGGTCATCCTCGGTGTAAAAATCTGACGAGGTTTTCTTTGTTTCATGAGGTATTGTTTTGCTGTACGCTATTTTTGTGTTTTGTTGTCTTTGTTTTACGTCACTCGTGAGCTTTACAGGGTTTTGCACCGAGAATGAGCCCCATTTTGAAGCGTTTTCGGCGAGTTAGCGCTATGTTGGTGTCCAACTGCTTCTTTAAGCAGTTGAACACAAACATAGCGCTAACTCGCCGAAAACGCTTCAAAATGGCCTGAGACGCTAGGAATCAACAACGAAAACAACAAGGCAATAAGGTAAGTCCATTTTATTTCAAAACAAGACATTTTTTCTCTCTCTTAAAGCAAACCAATAACATCTCATACAAATACAAAACGTTGCGCAACACGGTAGGAGTCGCGTCCTCTTTTCTTGTAGTGAGCTTGGGCTGCCTGTGTTTACATGAGTCTGCTCTTTTTAACCTTAGTTGCCTAATCAGAGAGAGCAGATGTTATGTAACATAATGAATATGTTCTGATAATTAATTTTTTCCGCGATAGTTAAACTCTTATTTACTTCGCTTTAAAAAAATGAGGGTTGCAATAATAGGAGCTGGAGCTAGTGGTCTTACCTGCATAAAATGCTGCAAAGACGAAGGATTAGAACCGGTATGTTTCGAACAAGAGGACTCCATTGGAGGACTGTGGTATTTTACCGAGGAGGAGCGACATAGCTCCGTATACAGGTCAACGGTAATTAACACCAGCAAGGAAATGATGTGCTTTTCGGATTTTCCAATCCCTAAAGAATATCCCCCGTTTATGCATCACCAATTGATCATGAAATACCTCCATTTGTACGCGAAAGAATTCGAATTGTACAGAAACATTCGGTTTCGCACTAAGGTGGTTGACCTCAAGAAAGCGCCAGATTTTGATGAAAGCGGGAAATGGGAAATCCTCTTTCAAGAACTTGACGACAAGAATCCCAACGCAGTGAAGAAAGAAGTGTACGATGCTGTGATGCTTTGTGTGGGTCACCACTCAGATCCTTCGTGGCCAACCTTTCCCGGTATGGACGGATTTTCAGGGCGTAAGATCCACAGCCATGCATACAAAGACTTTAAACCATTTGAAAACACGAAAGTCTTAGTGGTTGGTAGGTATTTTGCTCTTGACCTTTTTCTCCCCGAATCAAATATTTAATTTTTCAAGTAAATTTCCTGGCTATCTCTGCTCCCCTATCTCCAACCTTCAAACTTAAGAATCTTTGAAACAGTGTCAAAGATAAGTAATTTTTGTCTGGCTTTTTTTTTTTGTCTGAAACAAATTGCGTAGCCACATAATGGCACGATCTGATCATGATTTATTATGTCAAGCCGATTACTAATGAAATTTGTTTAAAATGAAATTAAAACAAAACAATTGGGAAATTGGGAAGATTGCATAAAACTTCCAAATCCCTCAGCCTTTTGTTTTTGCATGCTCTTTGTCTGGCAGTTGATAAACAGATGAGAGACAGTCGTCTCCATTAGTCATCACTTTTTATTGGACAAAAATGAATAGCCAATGACCCTTGCAAAGTAATCTGAGTCTTAATCATTCTTTTCTTCAATGCTCCTGACTAGCTCCCATTGCTCCTTCAACAACCCCAGAAGTTAAGAGGTGATCAGATTTATGTCACACTGAGAACTCAGTTTACCTGTTAATGGCCTTTCAAGGGTTGTCATGGTTACCTTCTGTATGCACTTGAGCCTCCGGCTTACTTTTCAGGCACGTTTACCCACGCTCGTATTTTATTTATTAGTTTAAAGCAGCAGTGTGTTTTGCAATGATCTGCAAATTTTTTCTATCTACAGGTATAGGGAACTCTGGTGGTGATATTGCTGTGGAACTCAGTCGTCACACTAAACAAGTCTTTCTCAGTACTCGCAGAGGGGCTTGGGTCCTGTCCCGCATGGGGAAGGGAGGCGAGCCTTTGGACCAGCAGGTCAACAGGCGTTTTGGGACTCTTTTGCCAAACTCCCTTCGAACAAGTCTTTTTAAAAAAATGTTAAATGAGAGATTTGATCATGAAGTTTTTGCACTGCAGCCTCAACATCCAATTGCTGGTCAGCATCCAATGGTCAATGATGCACTGCCTCACCGCATAATCATTGGAAGTGTTGTCATTAAACCTAATGTGAGCTCTTTCACCGAAACTGGAGTTATCTTTGATGATGGTACCCAAATAAATGACTTGGATGCTGTGATCTTCTGCACAGGGTACAAGATAGGATTCAGGTTCATTGATCAATCAATTCTCCCAGTTAGTGACAACAAAGTTGATTTGTACAAATATGTGTTCCCACCAAACCTTACCAAACCAACCCTTGCTGTTATTGGATGTGTGCAACCTCTTGGTGCCATTTTCCCTCTGTCAGAACTCCAGGGACGGTGGGCAACCCGAGTGTTTGGTGGGAAAACACCCCTTCCCTCTAAGAATGCCATGATGGAAGATGTTGAAATGAAAAGAGAGGCCATGCAAAATAGATATTATACTTCTAAACGCCACACAATTCAGGTAAAATAACCAAGCTCCAATGTACTATCAGTGGTATATCAATTTCTTTGTATGATTTTTTCTGTGATTATCAAGAAGAGCACACTCTGTTTGGTAGATGATCATGTCCTATCTAGAGTTTTGAATGAGGGCTCTAGTTTGCATTTGTACTACAGGTTTGTTTTGAGGTTTTCCATTATGGAAATGCTGGATCCACTGCTGACCAATGTTTGCAGAGTTTCAGCAAGTGTGGGAATTCTGATTGCTCACATCAATGTTGTTTGTAAAATGACATCACTGAGCAATTATTACAAGAAATTTAAAATCCTAATGATAAATGAGATAGAAAACCAAACCTGCTGAAAGGGGGCTGGAGTCTTTTCAATCACAAAGTTAGATATCTTTAGTTAAGGCAGTATATCTAAATGCTGTGTTTGCCAGGCATGGCCTTAAAAGGACTCAATGCCTTTAGAACAGGCTGAAATTTTCACAGGATTTTAACTGAAAGATCCTTTAAACTTCTTTTTCTTCTTAGAGCATTAGATGTTTGTTTAGAAATTTGAAGTGAATAAAAGCAAATGCTTTTGGATACCAACTCCAAACTCGTTAACTATAGTTGCATCTCATTTTATCTTTATTCCAGAATGCATCTTAGATAGTTTTTAATCTCAGCTGCAAAAACCTCTCTTCACTTTCACAGGTTGACTACATCCCCTATGCGGATGAATTGGCAAATCAGGTTGGTTGCAAGCCAAACTTGGTAAAGCTCTTTTTCAGTGATCCTACACTAGCCCTGAGGTGCTTTTTTGGACCTTGTACACCAGTCCAGTATCGTCTAATGGGCCCTGGTGCATGGAAAGGAGCTAAAAAAGCTATTGAAGATGCTCCAGGAAATGTGATTTATGCAACAAAGACTCGTGTCTTGCTAAAGAAGGAAGAGCAGGCACCTAACACCCCTGCTGTGTATCTGATGTTTTTAGTTTTGTTTGTGGTGTTGGTTTCCATTTTCTTACAATTCTGCAGAACACTTGAGTAATTCAGAGTGAGAGGTCACCACAGAGTGCACATGACTTCAAAGAATAATTCATAATTTAAGGAGGTATGTTCTGTTTTTTTAAACTTAAAAAACTTGCTGCCTTGTTTTAAACAAAACAAAACAAAGAAACAAAACCCTAAAATAACATGACACAAGATAGCCATATGTAACATAGATAATTTGTGCCTTCTTATTTCCAATCTTCACAATTTTCAGACAGCCTTTAACTTGAACATTTGAACCTCCAAATGCTGTAAACCATCACCAACAGATATCATGATATAGTTATAGCGCTAGGCGTGGTGTTGGATTAGTGCATTGGTCCTAGAGTTGTATTTCATGTAGGGTGTACTAGAGTAACAGTAGCAGTTTCTGCGTAGTCTTGGTCTGGTGGAACCCCTAGATACTGTAATGTACTTTTCATTATTATGTCTCCCAGAGAGAATTGCATCATTGAATAAAGTCTCGCATTTGATTGGTTAATGAAGTGAGGTATTTAGTGTGGAATTGTGAGGCGAAGTGATATTGTTTTGCATCTACGTATGCATAGCAACTACCGGTATAAGTAATGCTGTTTTCGTTTTTTTCTTGTTTTTATTCAGTTATGTGATTCAAGGAAAATTCATTACTTGACTTGTGAATTCCACATCAAATTGCACTTGAAAACTGATATCACATGCATTGCTTCACAATTCCAGAGATATCGGTTTTCATGAGCAATTTAATGCAGAATTCCCTTGCCAAGTAATGAATTTTCCTATAGTACGAGTGTTATTATTGGTCAATTTAGCAGGCCTAAGTTTTGGTACAACTTCTTAACCCTTTGACCCCCCCCCTAAGAGTGACTTGCATCTAATTTCTCCTTACAATTTCAGTCCCTTGAATCAAACAGTAAGGTCAGGAGAATAAAGGAAATGATCATCAACTAAAGAAACTTTTGATTGTTAAAGAAATTCTTCTTGTCAGCACCTTAGAAAATGTATAGAGAACAGTATGGAGAATATGCATACTGATGTTAGGGTGTAAAGGGTTCAATTCAAAAGTTTGTTTAAATTGAAATTTTCTCCCTTTATTTGAACCCACTGAGATAAAACATATCTCACTGACCTTGTTTTCTCAGTCTGTACTGTAAGATACAGAACCTTGTTTTTTCTACTAAAATTTTTATCAGTGGCAGATGTAGGGGAGGGGCCTACTCTCGTGAAGCCCAGCCCCCCCCCCCCTTATTTTGAGTAAAAAAAAAATAAACACAGTGGAAAGAAAAGCCAGCAGGTGTACACACACACTCACAAAAAAAAAACAAAAAAAACAAAACAAAACAAAAAAAACAGGTTCCCCCTTAGCTTGAGGTCTGAATCTGCCACCGTTTATGGCCTGCAAGCTTTGGCCATAAATCTGGCAGAAAACACTTGTTCTGTAACTTACAATATAGACCTCAAAGAAGTATGTATAAACAAAGACTATTATTTTCAGGGATGTTTTTCAGCCCAGTGATGGTAATATGAATTTTAAGCATGTTGCAATTATGTATTGAAAACTGCTCGCTATTAAGAGAAAATTATTTTAATTGATAATTGGATAACCTTACAATGGTTTTTAATTTGAACTAGAAGTTGAGGGAACAGGACTGATATGACTTTTAGGACAAAAGTTAAAGTCACAATATGCTTTGAACTTTGATATCAGTGTCGTGTAGTTTTAACAGAAATTCTCTGCGTCACTGATTTTCTTGCTACATTTCGACGTCTTCGGTAATCTATGACTGTGCAGACCCAACATCAACGTGGAATCTGTTTGTTTTATATGGTAAGAAAGAAAAATGTTAATGGTGATTTCGTCTGTGCATCTGTCCTCCTGAGTGACTAGATCATGAATAAGAACTAATCTAATACTTGACTAATTCAGTTTATCATTTAAATACAGCTATTTCAAAAGATGAAGTCAATATATAGTAAACTAAAAAAACACTGATTGAAATATTTTGATTCAGATAAATGGAAAAGAAATAAATACTGAAATAAAATGAATATTGAAATATTTTGATAGATGAATAAATAAAGTTTACAAATACATCTCCTAACTGATTGTGAGCGAACGTCAAGAGAATCTGAGATGTTTTGATTTGTTATTAATTTTTTTTTATTTAGGAGAAATTTTTTTTCCTAAATGGAGAACTACATTGTTTGGTCCATTGGTGAAAAGTGTTGCCTCGTCCCATAGTTTTCAAACCTCTCCTGCTCCTCATCACCAAGCGCAGCACGCCATGCAGAAAAAAAAAAAAAACGGAGAAAAAAAAAAAAAACACTTGTTTCTTTCACGCGTTAAACTTTCGTAACAGCTCTGATGCAAATCGAAAGTTGGCCTTTGACGCAGAGGAAGCTAACGATAGCGGCACTTCCCCCCAAATTTGATAAAGCCCAAAAATGTGCTATCTGAACGATCGCACTCACCATCGCTCAGTATTGAAATAACTTATTAAACTGGTTTATTACCAACTGGAAGCTGGTCATTTAATGTATGTATTTACATTCTTTCGTAAAACATACCGTCTTGTAGGCCCACTTCTGGGGAAGCGAACGAGATGCAAATACGCTTTTAAGAAAATGAAAAGGATTTCTTTTCTTGTGTTGACGCTTGCCAGTTTGTTTTGCATCATACGTGTGCACGTGTGAACTGGGCGTTTCTCTGCCACTCGCAAAAAACTTTCTCTAGCTTAAATGTGGGGAGTCCGCCTTTTTAACGATCACAGGAGAGTAAACGCGACCGAAAGGAATTACGCAGATGTTGCGGTTACTGGTAAGTACAACAGGAAAACCAAATATTGCATTAGCCAAGAAAAGAATCCTCAGACTAGTGGTCAATATACTGGCAAAATCCGCAAACTATACTAACTTACTGATTTATAAAGAAATTTAAACAAATGCATTAGCTCTTCCGCTGAAGTAATACCGGAAAAACATGGCACTTACACAATATGCTTATACTGCGTTGTGAGGCGCGAAAGCAGCTATTTGTATTCCTAGCTATGTGTTCGTGGCTTCAGCCTGCGTCTACCTTGACGGTATTGCTTTGTTTCAAATTCAAGATGGCGGTCGTTTTAGCCTTTTTCAGACCACTGCACAAAAGATTGTTATTCCGGAAGATTCATAGTTTCCAATAACGGTTTTAAAATATTCAACTTTCACTAAAAGAGTTTTAAAAGCTTGTTAAGGTTTGGACGCAAAGTAGGGGATCGGCATTAGCATATTGTTTACAGCTACATTGCTGCCTTAAAAATGACACTGGTTAGCTGGCCGGGTCGCTCAAAAATGCGGTCAAATGCCGCCAAATTATTTGAAGTCTAGACGTAATTTTATCATACCATTGATGTTTTCCACGTCATCATTGCTATGAATTTCACACCGACAGTCAAATCCTGCCTTTGTATGGGGTGTTCAACATATGAACCTTATTACAGGGTCTAGCCAACACATGTCCCTTGAAGAGTCTTTATGCTCCAGCGACTGATCACTTGCGCTCCTGAGAAATCTTTAGGTGATAGGCCCGGCGGACTCCTTTATGATGTAAGCACTCCTATGCGAGAGCTTGTGTCACTGGTAAAAAATTCCCCCATCACGAAAAGAAAGTCGTTCGAAGTTGAATTATCTGGCTCAAAAGTTAATCTGTGGTAATTCTTCCCTTTTTGCCTAAACTGCACTGAATTCGACGGGTGTGGTAGGTGCAGGTGTAGTATCGGGAATATTTTCAACGGCCATCTCTCGTTTGATTCCCATCTGATTATCTGTGAACCTGTGAATTATTCTTCTGCAGATTAATACAAACGGCGTATTTAGACGTAAAAGCCATGTATTCGTATTTATCTTCCATGATCAATGAATTTGTTCAGGTTGTCAATATCAACTTGAGACTTCTATAAATCATCTAACATAACTGCGATAACTCTCTCTCTTGGTTCGCTCTTTTGCACAGACCTATAGACGTATCCGGTGCACACCACAATAGCAATATTTCATTAATCACCCAAACCTTACCAAAAGTCACAAATTTTTCGATCATTACAGTCAACTTTCTTGATAAATATCAGACCGCTAACTGGATGTTGTTTTCCTGAAATTATCTATTCTTACAATCGGTAGGAATCATCTCTTGTTGTTTGTCTTTAGAATAACCTGGCCACTCCAAATCTCTGGAACTTTCTACGTTAATCTCTACGTGATATCTGTATTAATTCGCCTCTAGTTTGATTCTGAAAGAAGCGAAAATCAGTTATCATTCCTAATTGACGCACGTCCAACTCAGCTACACGTTTTCGACCTTGTAAAGCTTTTCCTTCATCAAAATGGATTGAAATCTCTAGTGGCCAGAAATAAAATAAGATGGAAACAATAACAACATGCTTACGTAATATCAAAGCGCTCAAAGGGAACTCTAAGTGATAAAAAAGCTGTAAACCGTCAGTTCAGATATGAAACATTGTTTCAAAAGGAAGGGGCAAAGCTTAAGAAAAACTATGAGTACCCCTTGATGTAGCAAACTGACCTCAGCTCAGCGATTTTCAATTTGCGGTCGGTTGCTCTGCTAAATGAACCACAAGGACGTGCTCTTGGCCAAACAGTATGCTCATATGTACGTGTCTAGATTTAAACTGTGGAGTGATTTATTATTAGAGTCGTATAATGTTGATCCACTTCCGATAAGTTTCAAGGTTGACACTGTGTGCACTTAAACACTTTAGAATTAAATATATAAAGAAAATAAGTATTTATAGGCATCAAACAAATTCCCAACAATATGACTGAAAAAAAGATGACTAAATTGCCAAGAAGCAAGTTGGAAACTATGATGCTGTGTCAGAGTGGGGTATTACAAAATAATTTGGTTTTATCAGTCGAGTTAAATGTGAATTGGCCACCGTAACGAATTTCTCAAGCTGACATTTCGATCGTCAGCCTTCGACAGTGCGAATTCACATTATCAAGTGACAGTTGATAAAACCAAGTTAGCTTCGAAAACAACATCTCCGTCGATCATAGTGATGGTACTTTCAGTTAAAGTGTCCATTTGAAGTACTACAAATATATATGACACAGTGTACCACTAATTGTGACCCATGCTGGTAGTTACAAGCCAGACAATCACTACAAGAGTATGCGGGCTTTTTAAAGTTCACATAATAAAAGGAAAGTTTTGATTCCATAGAGATAACAGATTTCCTTATATTAACAGTCGCCTTTCCGAGCTAAGGTAAAAACATCGACAGTGATCATGAGTTTGGGATTATTTTCGACCAACACCCTTTTGAATATAATTAGTGTAATCTCTACATCGTTCGTAAACTAACATGCAGTTTCGTGCAGATTATCACGTGCTGATTCGCTATTCATCTCCACCAGTTTGAACCTAATTTGTGTAAACGCTGCATACACTACAAACCAACAACTTTTGTCAGGGAGACAAAAGAGATATTGTCGAGCTTTGAGCAGCGGAAAAGCCTCTCAGGAGAGCGCATTAGAAGACGCCCTGACCGGAAAGCAGTTTCGAAAGACTTACCTGTGGCAAATCTGTTTGCTCTTATTGAAGCACAGCGAAAGGATGTCGTTCCTTGATTTCGTAGGTCCCCTAAATAAACATGTACAATGGGTTAATTAAAACGGTGTAATGGCTTTTAAATGGTTAATGGTTTGGTACCAATTGAAACTATTATTCTAGCTCACTAGGTGTCAAAAAGCCTTCGTTTTTGAAGTAAAATCACGCACAGTTTTCATTTCCGTCCGTTGTTATAGCTGCACGTTGAACAAGCAGAGAGAACACATGATCACGAAAGAGTGTAACTGGCGAGTTTTCTCGAAATTCTATTATATTTTCAGTACTTTTAAGCTTTATTTAAGACAGGGGTATAATACAGCGAGATTCAATATCTAGAAATGTCTCCGGATCCCATCTCAAAGATAGCGCATAGCGCAATATCACTAATATCCGGTAACAAAAGTCTTCATACGTAAAGGGTTGTCAGTGGTATGAGTGCTAGCGTTAATTATAACTAAACGTATCTCAAGAGCGCTGTTAGTTTGATTTCAACCGAGGATAGATAAACACTCCAAGTGAAAGCTCCACGGTGGCCAGACACCCTATACAGCTTTCAGAATCGTGTTGAAGACGTCCGACCCGCGGTGGAACGCAAGAATGCAAGCCATGAAAATCGCCATCATTGGAGCAGGGGTGAGCGGATTAACTTCCATCAAATGTTGTTTGGACGAAGGGCTCGAGCCAGTTTGCTTTGAGAAATGCTCCGACATCGGGGGACTCTGGAAATTTTCCCAACATGTGGGCGATTCAAGCGGCTCTGTTTATGAATCTACAGTTATTAACACCAGCAAAGAAATGACCTGCTTTTCAGATTTTCCAGCACCAAAGCATTTTCCGCCATTTATGCCTCATGGCCATGTGATAGAGTACCTACACATGTATGCAAAGCAGTTTGACCTCCTCAAACACATTCACTTCAGTGCTACAGTGCTGGACATCAGCCGAACTTCAGACCACCAGAAAACAGGACAGTGGAAAGTGACTTCCGCGAATGGCGAGGGAATTGTCAGCGAAACTATTTTCGGCGGCGTAATGATTTGCAACGGTCACCTCTCGAAGCCATTCATCCCCAAATTCAACGGACTAGAAAAATTTCGGGGACGCAAACTCCACAGCCATGAGTACAAAAGTTATCGAGGATTTGAAGGCAAAGCGGTTCTAGTCATAGGTAAGTTTTTCTTCTGGAATTCCAAATACTGTGAACGCTTGCTAATTACCGGAAATCCCATTTGAAGAGTTTATCCCTGCTCACACTGTTTCCATAAGTAAACACTTTTTGATTTCACCAGGTTATAAGAATTGCGAGGAAACTGGACGGTAAGTTTTCTCTCAACTATATACTTGACGAAATTCGATTTTTGTTTGGGTTTCTTTTCTCGTGTAGCCATAAAAGCCTCAGCTTAGATGAGAGATGACTTGCAGAGTGAATGGTAAATTTTTTCAAACGAGTTTCAAGGCAAAGGGATATTTCCTTCGCAAACACTTTCCTTTACATAATAATAACATAGGTATAGTTTTAGTTACTCTGCTTGCGTTAAAATTACGTAACAAGAATCTACACCAGAAAGAACAAGGAAGTGTTCGAGTCTACGCAGGTACGCTTAAAATTCCAACAAATTGAATAACATTGTGTAATGAGTAAGGAGATTTTTCCGCGTTCTCAGATCGCCATCGTTAACTCAATTTTCATTACTTCATAATTAGTTAATTACGCCAAGATGTCAATGGGGTTTTGATGGCTTTATTTTCACAACAGTGAAGCAAAGAATCTTCAATGAAGTCCTCAGTAACACGTTAACAAAAACACTGATTGAAAAAGCCAAAGAACCAATACAACCACCATAGCGACCAACGCCAATAAAGAACTAATGCGGTGCTATCTTGACGCAATACCACAAAGTACAAATTCAATACGCCTCCAAATTAGCTTTGTCGTTCTTAAACAAAGCAATTTTGATTTTAAGTTAAGGGAAAACCACTTGAATATTCAAGCCAAATTTGCTTGTAGATTATCTAGGCATAGCAGCAGTTGGAGTTAACTGTCATAAGGGCAATTTGGCAGCACCCTTTTTTCTCACTGTGGGGGGGAGATGGACATTGTAAGGAAATAGAGACCGCAATGAAGTGCAAAGTGAGTGTGGCAAACTTAACGAAACAGATCACTAAAGACACCCACATGGTGTTCGAATGGCACACACTTTGATTTTCGACCAAATTGTGGTTTACTGCGAATGTAGTAAAAAAGAATAAGAGAAAACCACTATTGTAACCCGTATTTAGGGAGTGAAGACACTTGGAAGCGTTTATTAAAAATATTGATATCAAAGAGTACAAATTTCCCTAACCTTACACTCGGCTTGAAGCGACAGATTATCAATTATCATTCTGCGGACAACAAACTGTATTCAAAACTAAAGAATTGCTCGCATTCTTCAAATGATCGCCTAGATACTGGCTTTTCGATCCACAACACCGCAGAATTATTTTAAATTTTCCCTCGATTTCGGAATAGTGCGGTAACTTTTTCATCAACACAAAACTGTACTCACTAAAGGATTAGCGAAACACCTCGGCGAATTTTCTCGAAAAAAAAGTTTAGCGCATTATTTATCATGCTAGGAGAGTTTACGGGAGTGTTAAGTGAAAATGAGTTAGTTACATAAATAACAAGCAAATACCAATTAATATCAAGTAATAAAATCGTGTTCAAAAACTTTAAATGAATTTCCTAAGCGTTAAATAATCGAAGACTGGTTATTCTTACAGACTGTGTGAAACATTATCAGCCAACATTTTTGATAGAAATATGGATTTCCTTAGATTGTCGAAATTGACCCCAAAGCCCGAGGCTGATAATATTTATGATGACCATGTATATTCCTCATAAGGAGAATTATATTAACATAACGGCCACGGGCTCCTTGATAAACTGAACTCAAGACAAGTGGAGTAATTTTCCTTATTCTGTGGTTAAATTGGTTAAAGCTCATTAGCTTTAGCCCTAGTCGACCGATCGTTATCTGGTGGCCTATATTACCGCCTATATCACGAGGAAAACGACGCACTTATCACCGAGTCACCAGGGGAGAACGATTCAGACAAACTTGTAGACTCGAGAGCAATATAGATAAGCATTTCACCTTGGAAATTTCCTCTTACTACATAAAGTATAATTTATCTTTGTAATTGTGCACATAGCAACTGAATCGTGGAAACTGAACGCAGGATAAGTAGTAACACCTATGAATCGGCTTAAATTTTTTCATGAAATGTTTTAAGTTCAGTAAAATTAATACTGATTTAAGAGTTACAGTTTATAATGCATTCCTCACTTGGAAGTAGGTTTTCTCAAGAACTATGACATGCATTTTACAAGTAAAGTGACTCCTTAGATGAATAAAGTCCTTAATGGTCCATATGTATCTTAAATAATAATTACAGATCTCCTCGTCGTAAAAGTATTGATTGGTGCTTTTTATTTGCAGGTCTCGGAAACTCTGCTGCTGATATTGCGGTCGAACTGAGCCGGCACACCTCTCGGGTTTACCTCAGTACCCACAGGGGAGCCTGGGTAATTTCACGCCTGGAGAAGCATGGACTGCCCTGGGACCAGCACGTGGAAACGAGGTTCTTTCAAAGCTTTCCGACCAAGATCAAAGAATGGCTAGCTGTTCGCACCGCTCAGAAAAGGTTTGACCACGAGACGTACGGACTCCGTCCCCAACACGGTATTTTGAATGCCCCTACGGTAATTAGTGACGACCTCCCCCTTCGTATTGCCACTGGAACTATCAAACTGCAGCCTAGGGTGTCTTATTTCACATCAAGAGGCGTCGTTTTCACCGACGGCACGAAAGTCGATAACCTGGATATTGTGATAATGTGCACTGGGTACGACATCGGGTTCGAGTTTCTAAAAGACAAATACATCCTTCCAGTCGACGAGAACCAAGTATCCCTATACAAACAAGTGTTCCCACCCCACCACCCCAAGTCAACCTTGGCTTTCCTAGGTCTGATCCAGTCCTCTGGCGCGTTCTTTCCCGCGGCTGAGTTGCAGGCACGCTGGGTGACCCGCGTGTTCAATGGGAAGGCTAAGCTACCCAGCAGAGAAGTCATGTTGTACAACATAGGTCTGGAGAAAAGAATGATCAGGAAAACTTTTTACTCGTCAAGGAGGCTCACTATCCAGGTATGAAAAAATCGTCCCATTGTAGACTCGAAATTACCTTAGGGAGGCTTCTCCATTCCTCTGGTCTCTTTCAAATCTCAACATTGGTTAACTAGGTCTCCATGCCACCTTTTGTAGCTAATAAATTGAAAGAATTTAGTAAAATCAAGATAAAAATCGTTGCCTTTTGAAAATGCCCCTAAATTAACAGTGAATACGTTTGGTTACCCTACTTTCGACCCTTTTCTGTGATAAGTGTTCATAAAATCTGTTACTCTTTTTTCAAAGATAAAATTCTCACAAAACTTTATCTCTCTCTTTTATTTTTCCAGGTATCCAGTATTCCGTACAAGGACCAACTAGCGGAAATGATTGGCTGTAAACCAGACTTCAGAAGACTCTTTTTCAGAGACCCTCTCCTGGCCTTCAAGTGCTATTTTGGACCTTGCTGTGCGGCCCAATACCGCCTTATGGGACCTGGGGCCTGGTCCGGAGCCAAAAAGACCATCGAAGACACGTACAGTAACGAGATGTTCCCACACGTGGGAAGAAGAAATAAAACGCCCACCAGCATATCACAAAGTGTGGTGAAATTCCTCAAGTTGGTCTTCATGTTTGTAACTGTTGCAACAATCAACGAATTGTCCCAAGATCTAAGAGGAGAGTGGGACGCAGTGGTTGGCTGGCTGAGGGCGGCGCGATAAGCTGTGGTGCCCGGATGTGACTACTTCTGTGTAAGGCCGCTGACCTGGGTCAAATTGCCGAGAACACACCAGAGTTCCTGCCAGGACTTCCAATCGACTGAGGAAACATCTTAATTCTGACGGTGTGAATGACCGCAAGTTGGAGAGAAGTTGAAGGTCGCTATTACAGGGCACAAAACGAAGACAGTGATGTCGAGAGATAGCTTTCAGGGTATTTCTAAGAAGTTAAGAAAGTTCGAATGATTCTGCCTCAAAGAACTGCACAAAGATAACTAGAGATAAGGCGGTCTGCTTGGGAGAACGAGGGCCTTAAATTTTTTCATCAGTGCATATTAGATGCCATGTAGTATAATGATGAAAAATGCAGGCAAGAAAAACTATTATTATCAATTACTTGACTGAAATCACATAAGAAATGTACCTCTATTTATTGAAACCCACTAAAAAAATGGCTGCTTGTTGTACATATCTGATCTGAATCAAGTGCGGGAAATTTGGCGAAGAACAAAACATATTATTTGATAACAAGCTAACAGGCTTCGGCAAAGCGCGTATTTTTTGAATGACTAATTCACTAGCTTGAAAGCTAAGTAATATTTCGGCCTTAAACCTTATGGTTTTAGCGCTCGCTTTAATGTATATTTCACATTCGCTAACACCATTTACAGAAGAATAAAGTTACTTATATATCAACATTATTATCCTCATTGACTGAAAAGCGAGTAAGACTCACCTATTGCGAGGGATGCGTGAGTGGGGTGCGCGAGAGGGTAACACCCTGCGCGCCAAGACAAGTGTCCCAAACATCAAAACCCATGGCGGTCAGTTCTTCAGTGACTGAAGTCACGGATAGTTCGCTGGTACCTGTGTAAAAGTGAACCAAAACACGTACCAAAACTGAAACTGAGAGCAGTTCTTCTTTTCGTGCACTTCCCTTCCAGAGTTCCATGCGACGCGCTAACATAAATTTTGTAACGCTAATTCTTTTCGACTCGCGCGACGGATATCGCCGAAAAGGATGTACTGCTCGCAGCCTAAAGAAAAAGTTTCTGAAGTGTCTGACTCGAAACTGTCCTGAAACATTTGGAGTTCAAATGAACAGCAATCTATAAAGGTCGGCACACACGAGGGGACTAGTCCCTGCGACTAGTCCCAGCGACCAGTTTCATGCGACTAGTCCCTTCGTGTGAACTACACATTTCTGTGGTCGCAGGGACCAAAATTTGGTCCCTGCGACTGGTCGCACGAATTCAAACTGGTTTGAATTCGTGCGACCAGTCGCAGGGACTTGTCGCATGAAACAAATGTTTGTCCCTTCGTGTGAACTGTTTGTGCGACCAGTCCCTGCGACTAAACGGTAAATAAGCCAATCACGGGTCAGTAGGATGCGTGACCTCTGGTATTTGTAAACATTGCAGTTTCTATGAATTTTCCCTGACTTCTAGATTTCTGCAACTGAAGAATAAAAAACTGTTTCTACTTTTGTAAACAAATACAGATGTCTTGGAGCCGTTTTGATGGAATTTTTACCCTATTTGACTCTGTGTCTGTTAAAAATAATAATAATAAAAAAAAACGGAACACGTAAAAGCATGAATAATCCGACTGAATAAGTGTAGTTCGTTTGCGTTGATGTTTAATAGTGCTACAATGAAAAGTTACCAAATTTTAATTGTTTTCGGGTAACGCTCCAGACTAAGAAACATCTTTTGCCTCTAAATTTTCCTATGTTCTTGTGCAATTGAGTGCCCCCGTGAGAACGCCTTGAGGGACTAGTCCCTGCTACTGGTCCCCTCGTGTAAACCCTTCAAAGACTTGTCGCCGGGACTAGTCGCACGGACTAGTCGCAGGGACTAGTCCCCTCGTGTGTGCCGACCTTAAGTCCTGAACAAAAGTCTCTTCGAAGAAGCCCCTTTTTGTCTGGATCCATAACAAATTTGTAAATCAGATAGAAAAGAAAGAAAAAAAAGAAAACCAGAGAAAAAGTTTTAGAAATTTAACACTCCATAAAAAGATAGAAGCCACCTGAACCCTTTCATATCCAAGATCGCATTAGTAATTCTCCTTACTGTCTGCTATACAATTCTTACGATCTTAGTTCGGAGAATTGGATCGACCAACAATCCCCTTATTTATATTTTTCTTTACTGCCTTCACCTGTCTGTTTGATAGTGTATTGCTATTGCGAGGAGAGATTCTGTCTTGGTCAGTAATGGGGGTTTAAGGGTAAAGTGTAAACTTCGTAAGAGGTACGTGAAATGTCTTGACCAACAAAAGATCATATGCAATACTTCGAAGAATACCGAGACACAATATGAGCTTAAAATAGAGAGCCTACGATTTTCTTCAGCCCATGTTAGGAAGGACAACGTTTTTCTTTAACATTGGAACGTTTTTCTTAGCATTGGAACGGCGTAATCGAACCACTAAAAAGAAGTCAGAACAAATAAATGGAAAAACACGTGAAAAACTTGTGTGGCGTAATTTCACCTTGTATAAAGCCTGTGCTTTCTCTGTATCAACGAACTAAATTAGCATGACAAAAGTATATCTAAGATGACAACCGTATACCTGGCGTGACAAGTGTGTAGGTACACCCTCCACCGCCTGCCCCAGTCAACTTGGAGTGCAAACCGTGTCTAGCAGTCACGCGACACACCTGGTCCAATGAAGTGTGACTTACTCCTAATGTCACAAGCAACTGTTGGTTCAAGTCAATAAGTTTCTGCGTTCAAAATAACCAACATAAACAAAATAAACGGATAAGCAGACAAACATGATAATTTCTTTTCTCGCCTAACGTTATTTTCCTTATTCAACAACGACCTAACTCTTCAAGCGTAGAAATACTCTGTTCTAGCGTTTCAGTACACATGGCGCAACATTGGCACAGAGCGGGGAAAGGGGGGAGGCTTGGGGAACACTGCGGTCAAACATGGAGCATATGCAGGAGGGTCATTTTAGGGTGGCTGCGGGCCAATTTCCCGCGCAAAATTACAAACGCAAAGACAAGAAACAACAGCTGTCACGCTAAATATGACAAGAAAAAAAAAGCAACAAAAATAGAGAAAAGGAAATTGAAGTCTTTCTTTACACAAGCTTAATAAATTACAGGTTCACGCCGATTTACCATTTTGTTTTGAACTTTCACAAAAAAGTTATACGGTTTTCAAACACCACGACCTGCTTGCTTGTGTGTTTGTTTGTAACTCCAGTGCGACAACTCGGTTCTGACAACCTGAAGGCACACCACCAAAAGTTTGCACATGTGCAAACGTTTAACCGCGTTGTTGGTTTGGGGCATCTCCTTCTTACCTCCCATTTTCGAGCAAGATGTATCTCAAATGTAGGCTGGAAACGCATATTTGGTTAAAAAAGTTCTCTTTTCCATTCCATCGTAATACAAGTAAAGCAAACTTGTCAATTAGATAGCCAGCACAGTAGTGACAGTATGGTGATACAATGAAGAAAAACATATGTACCTCCAACATATAATACTGCTCTTGAAGGTTTTCTTTTGCCGATGGTGATACGGCTACAAAAAGAAACAGTCTAGTGGTCAATAGTGACCATCTCTGATATGAAACCTCTCTACCTAATTTATCTATGTGTGAGACACTGTGGTCTTGTGGTCATTGTACTGGACTCTGGGTTGAGAGGTCTGGGTTCACGACATAGCCAGGTCATGTGATGTGTTCTTGGGCTAAACATTTTACTCTCACAGTGCCAATTTCACCCAGGAGCATAAATAGGTACTGGCAAATTATCAAGGAAGCCTGATGAAATGCCAAGGGGTAACCTTGCAATGAACTTGCATCCCATGTAGGGGGGAGAAGTAACACTCTTAGTGGCTTCCTGCTGCTTGGAAACCAGGATAAGCTCCTGCTGGATTAACCAATAGGCTAGAGTACAGAATTTACCTACCTATATAGTGAAAATTCCATCTACACCTGAGTTGTACCAGGTCGACTTTTGATACACATTATAAACTTAAAACAAAAACTGTTGAGAATACATACCTTGGATTTGATACAGCTTCTCAAGATAGACACAGCTCTCTTCTGCAACAGCACCAACAGCATCAAACAGGGGATTGTACACAGAAGGAAGCTGGAGATTTTTTTAAAAAAAGGAGTGATTGAAAATATTACATTTTCACAATAGCTTTGGTTCCCTTTGGAAAATTGTTCTGTCAGGGACTAGTTTAGCTAGCCTTCAAGTCAGGAAACACAATTGGTGCAATAAACAACGCCAGCTTAGAAAATTTCAGTGGCCAGTTTATATAACTTCACCTGTTGACATCTGTCCCTAAGGCCTGCCACTAAGTCCTTTGTGCTGCGAGGTACCTTTGTGTCTGTGATCAAGACCCTGAGCTGTGGAATTCTATGGTACATAAATAAAATCTTGAATAAGAAGCAATTTTAATTAGTCTGCAAAATGAAGTGAGAGTAGCTATCTACAAATGCCATAGCCCACCCACCAATGCCCACCCACCAATGATCAAACCTGTAATTTGAATGATTTTGTCGACAATTATTTGGTTTTAAAAGTATTTCATATACTTAAGTACTTTGCCAAGTGCTCAATAGTTCCATCTTTGAATGTGAGAACAGCTCCTGAAAACAAACAATCAACTAATAATCAAAGGACTTAAAAATAAGCCATTAAAGGGTTGTCTTCTGCCAACCCCTAGCCTGCAGTGCCGGCAGTTTTGGTGGTTTTCATCTTTCGAGTGTTTAGTCGCCATGTTGGATTTGCTGCAGACGGGGAGAATTGGGGTGAGAAAGTGAGAATGTTGGAGTGGGTGGGGGGACGGGGAAGCTTGGTTAACTTTTTACCTCACCCCAACTCTCCACTGATTTTCTAATTCAAGATGGCGGCTTGAATAACCAATGGAAATATCCACTCACCCTGCCAGAATCCACCTGCACTGCAGGCTGGCCAACCCCTTCTTATAATTATTCTCCATTTTCTGAGGTGCAGACAAGGAGAATTTTCTCAACAGTTAAGAGCTTCTTTAGTTGGTGATCATTTCCTTTATTCTCATGACCTTAATGTGTGATTTGGGGCTGACATTGTAAGGAGAAACTAGTTGCTAGTCACTCATAAATGTTAATCTTACATAACGTTGCATGGTAAGCTGGGTGGAAAGAGAGAAGGACTACCTGCTGTACAATTATTCTTACTAGCAACACAAAAACATCAAAATGTGTTTCTTATCTACCTACCATATGTACAAACTGAGTTGTCAATTCCAGATGGCTTTCCGTGAACAAGCTTTTCTGCTTCTAAACTCCACATATGAATTAACTCCAGGTCTTCCCTAGACAGAGATGCCATTTCATCTCGGCATAGCTCTCTCTCATCACCTGGTATGGACCTCATCATTGAAGGTTGTGAAACCTTCCCTGCTACTGCGAGAAGGGCTGTGGAAAGGCAAACGCAGTATGATGCTGATGATCCCAAACCAGCTCCAACTGGAATGGATGTGCTCACTTCCACTGAGAATGAAGGAACCCTTCAAAAGAGGACAATTGATTTGCACAAAAGTTTGGATTTTAGAGCAAACTATTGAGCAAATTATGACTCTCTAACTCCCATGAGTGACCAAGCCAGAATTTCTCCTTACAATATCAAGCAGACAGGTGATGAGAATAAAGAAAAGTATCAATTAGGGGATTATTAGTTGATCCAACTCCAGAATCTCCAAAATAACATCAAAAGAATTTTATGGAAGACAGAAAGGAGAATTACTATTAAGATCTTGGAAGTGGAAGGGTTAAATTGCTCACTGTATCCCTAATAATCAACTTTTGTCTTAACTGTAAGATGTTCTGAATAGTAATGCCACACATCCTCTAGGAAATTATCCTACAAGAAGACAACTTTCATTTGCTCATATTGCATCACAAAGACTGACTACATAATTTCAACCATGTTAAGTATGGGCACACTCTCACACACAATAATAGTTGAGGCTTTCTCTTACTTTCCAAAGTTTTTTAGAAAGGTTGTTATATTAATCAACGGTAAGTTTATTGCTTTTTCCATAAACTTATGTAAATGTAATTACCATTACATTTAAGGTCCATTGAGCATAAACATTATCCGAGCATACCTGTCAATTTCCTCAACAAACTTGCCAATGAGGAAAATAAACACTCTAATTGCATCATTGATGGCTCTCTTATCCACTACTTTGACATCAGATTGTTCAGAAGACTTATTGAACAGCTCTCTTCCCTCCTGAGGCCAACATGACCCATCTGTAGCTGGGATGTAGAGGAATTAATTAACAAACCCTCCTTCCCAGCAATGTGTTAGAAGATAACTGAACAACTATCATCATGCAAAAAGTGCAATGGGCACACTCACTCCACCATTTACAATTCACCTGGTCCCCAAAAAGCCTGGATGACTCTAAATGGACTCTAGAGGCAATCCAACAGGACAAATATATAATTATATATAAAGTAAATTACTCCTTCATTTAAACAAAAGTAGGATTTTGATGATGTGATGCTGAACACAGAATACTAAATGGCATGGTGTTTCAGACCACAGTCTCAAAAGTAATGACAATCATTTATCAGTTCTGAGAATAGAACATCCGCCTCCCGGCTAGCTCAATCGATAGAGCGCTGGACTGTTGTGCGGGAGGTCAAGGGTTCGAGTGCTGGCCAGACTAACACTCAAGGTCTTAATATAACTGAAAAGAATATGCTGCCTTTCTATAACATCAAGAAATGGTTACATATTCTAGTCTTCTCGGATAGGGACGAATAAATGGAGGTCTCGTCTCCTGCAGGGTTAGGGGTAGGAGACGTTAATTTCCCACGCACGAGATTACTGTGTGATGGATGTCCTCCCCTGGGCTGGGATGGGTGGGTTTACTGGGCCCGCAGTAATTGGCGCAAGCTGTTGCGGTGTCCCTGCCTGTCGGCGAAGCTAATAAACTAAACTAAACTAAACATCGACTGACTTTTGGGTAATGTTTTGATATCTACCCACTTAAGTCTTTCAGAATGATTATTTCATAGACACACTAAAGAAAAAATTTTATGAGTTGAGTGGCTTAAAGAGAAGCACCATATGAACAACAACAGTTTGACTTGTATTAGGTGCTACGTGCTATCTTCTTCATGCCATGTGGCACTTAAGGCCTCTTGACATGTATTAAGCCACACTTTATTGATCAGTCACCCTGTATTAAGTGGTCAGTTTTCAAAAGTCTTAAAATGTTTTCCTTTTCAACACTGTAAATTCATCTCTATTAAGCAGTTATCCCAACTAAACCATTGTGGTCACCCTTTACTGAGTCCCCAATGGCCTGTTTCTATTGTCTTCCACCTATATTAAAGAGTCACCCAAAGTGGAACCACACAAATAAAACTAAGGCTTTTGAGTATGGTCAATCCACATTTATCTCCTGAAATCAATTCAGGTAGTGTTTTTGAGAATTTTTTGTACATTAAGTGGTCAATGTAGGTGGTTCAGAGATAAAATCTAGCCACCAAGTTAAGAACCTTGGGAGCTGGCTTGATCCAAACCTGAATATGCGCCACCATATTACTAATGTATGTAAGGCAGGTTTTTTCTACTTGCATAATATTAGACGCATTAAGAAGTATTTATCGAGAGACAGCTTACTCACTTTGGTACACGCATTCATCTCGAGTAGGTTACATTACTGTAATGCTTTATTGTATGGCCTTCCCAAAGAGCAAATAGCTAAGTTACAACGCATGCAAAATGCTGCCGCCAGACTAATTATGGATATCGGGAAGTATTCTCACATTACTCCAGTACTCTACGAGTTACACTGGTTACCAGTACTAGTGCGTATACACTTTAAGATCCTATTATTAACTTTTAAAGCCATCCATGGCCTCACACCCACATATATTAGCAATCTTTTAGTTATCAAATGCAAGTCCTTGTACAATCTTAGATCCAACTCAGGTATTTTATTAGAGCCACCTAGAGGCAAAATGCTGGCAACTCTGGGTAAACGTGCATTTCAGGCAGCTGCACCGCATCTATGGAATGAGCTTCCACTGCAATTACGCAATATTCGATCTGAAGAAATTTTTTAAGAATTCAATTAAGACTCTTCTTTTTAGGCAAACCTTTTAATGGTAGAACCTTTTAATGGTAAAACCTTTTTAGGCAAACCTTTTAATGGTAGATAAATTATGAATCCTATATAGCCAATTTAACTGTAATATGTGAAGGTGTAGTCTGATCGTCCGGGTGAGTGTAGTCCTGAGAAGGACTGTTGTCGGTGGTAGTGACTGATGTTTCGACAACCTGTGCGGAAGTCATCATCAGAGTCAAGTGAATGATTGTTGTCAGTAGAATGTTCTTATTCCAGTTCGTGTGAAATGATCGGTTGGTTTTGCCATGATGTTATTGGCTGTAAGACTCAAGTGACGCAAGTCGGTCGTGATTGGTCTGTTTCTTTTTTCAGTACAACGGTAAACACTACAAACAGTTACACGGCACTGCCATGGGGTCTCCAGTTTCTGTTGTTATAGCAGAAATTGTGATGCAGAACATCGAGAAACGCGCCCTTTCGACTTGCCAACAAACGATACCGTTTTGGTTACGTTACGTTGACGACACCTTCACCGCCGCTCGACACGACGAAATTGACGCATTCCACCGCCACCTTAACGAACAAAACACTGACATACAGTTTACCAGAGAAGTCGAAGAAAATGGCAAACTTCCTTTTCTAGACTGCCTGGTAAGTCACAACGACAACTCATTACGGATGACAGTTTACAGGAAACCAACACACACTGACAGATTACTAGACGAGTCATCCTACAACCCTACATCACACAAAGCCACAACTATCAGAACTCTAACACGACACTCACAACTAGTATGTGACTCGACAGACAGCTTATCCGACGAGAACAAATACCTTCACCGTGTTTTTACGAAGAACAACTACAACAACGACTTCATCTGACGAAACACTCACCGACCCACTACCACTACCGAAACAAACGACACCGCAACCCCTTCGACTACAGCAACCATACTGTACATAAAAGGCATGTCTGAAAACATCTCGCGCATCTTACTACCCTTCAATATCCACGTCGCCCACAAACCCATCACCACACTACGTCAGTTACTAACCAACGTTAAAGACAAAGACGAACCGAGGAACAGACAGGGAACAATTTATAAGATCAATTGTTCCGACTGCCAAGCCTCCTACATCGGTGAGACTGGCAGAAACCTCACAACAAGACTGACTGAACACAGATGGGCGACGAGGAAAGGTGATGTCAGCAATCACATTGCTGAACACCATCAACTTACCAACCACAACATTGACTGGGACTCTGCGCAATGCCTAACCTACAGCACTGACTATTTTCAACGACTGACTCTGGAAAGCTGGTTTACTAACTTAGAACAGACTCCCCTAAACAGATGTCAACAACTACCCGCTCCATACAAATGACTCATTCACGACATAAACATCACAAACAACCGAAAAAGAACGACCTAACTTTACCGACAGATCGAAACAGACCAATCACGACTGACTTACGTCACTTGAGTCTTACAGCCAATAACATCACGGCAAAACCAACCGATCATTTCACACGAACTGGAATAAGAACATTCTACTGACAACAATCATTCACTTGACTCTGATGATGACTTCCGCACAGGTTGTCGAAACATCAGTCACTACCACCGACAACAGTCCTTCTCAAGACTACACTCACCCGGATGATCAGACTACACCTTCACATGTTACCCCCGGGTTCAAACCATTTACTGCATTAACTGTAATATGTAATTATTATTTATTTATCTATTTATTCTTAAATTAGATGAGATTTTAATATTTAGAGATATCAGTTGTAAAGCGCTATTGATCTGTTATTGTAAATAGCGCTATATAAGAAATAAATTATTATTATTATTATTATTATTGTTATTATCAATCAGGGAACAAAATTGCATTTTTTACAGTTCATCCAATACCCCTATTTTGTGAAAACTGTATTGAGCAGTCACCCCACCATTCCCTGTGGATGACTGCTTAATACAGGTATGACTGTACCTTCCCAGAGAACTCAACATAATGACCCAGCCGAGCCTTCAGCCCATAATATTTGATCTGGAGCCCTGCAAAGCCATTAATAGGCCACCAAGTATCCCCCCTCCACCCCCACCCTTAACCATCTCAGACAGTCTCACCCTAGTGGTTTATAGCAGAGAGTGTAAAGTTCTCAGAGCCCGTGACCACGGGATTGCAAGATTGATTTGCGTCGATTTGAGTTTCAAGACATTCAATAACAGAATACAGTTCACTCTGTACTAAGAATATAGCACTTACTAAGTCTTTTAACGTCTTGTCGCAGCTCCTCGGCTTTCCATCTGCAGGTTGTCCCAAAACTCAACAAGTTAAGTGTAAACTGTCCGTCGTTGGTTGCTTCTAATTGGAGTGTCGTTTTCAACCCAATAGCTGCTGCAACGGCTTTCTAAAAAGGAGGAGAAAGTGACCATCAATTCGCCCCTGGACCGGTTCATTCAAATCACACTTTGCCCAAGATGATACGCTTAAAACTACCTACCTTTCCATAAACAACTGCATGTTCTCCATGAAGGATTATCTTTCCCGGGGCAGTGACGGTAAAAGAAGGAGAAACCATCTGCGTTTTTGCCTGAAAGGAACGAATAACTACGATAGGTATTACCGCACGGTATCCACCATTTTGTTTTACTGCTGACCAATAATACAGTAGGGCGCACATGAGCACAGGTTACCCGAAACTCAATTTCTTTGCTTACTTGGAAATTCGTGAGTGTCCAAACTCTCGTAAAGAAATCGCAATTCTAACGATGGAAATCGTCAGTAAATTTTCAGACGCAGAGAACTTCTAATTTTCTTAAAGACAAAGCTCTTTCCTTGAACAATGAACATTCCGCCACTCCAGCAACCAACCGGACTAAAAACTAAAGCATCTTGGTCACTCATGTTTTTCTGTCTTCAAGCAGTTTCCATGTTTTTACTATGAGTTCCCATTGGCTTGTAACATTTTCCTTTTTTTTTTATTGGACACAGCGATTTTTGCGATACTCGATGGAAATGCACTCTGAAAACCGTGGGACGTTGTCTACATCCCTATGAATAAGGGCGGGGGGAGTTTCTAAGGAAACCGTGGTGCAGTGTAAGAAGTGGTGCGGGGGGGGGGGGTACTCTACAAGGTAATTTGCTTTTATTATCAGAGTTGATATTGTAAATTGGCCACCGTAAAGAGTTTCTAAAGCTGAAGTTACCAGCGCTTGTCCTGCGTCATAATGACAATGAATCCTACAAACCAGCCAACAAAGAAACATTCACTCATCACTAAGGAAAACAACCTTTTAGATTTTGGTGAACAAGGGGAACGATCGATTTGTCAAAGAAGCACAATAACAGCTTCATGAAAAAGTTAAAATTACATTTATTTTTACATATACTGTAAAACACGACATCAGCAAAAATGTTGCAAACGTACGTTACTGGACAGATATAGCCTAAATAAACATCTGTTTATTACTTAGTACATACAGTATACTCATCTAAATTGTAGAAAACTTAAAATATTTACAAACATCTCTTTAGTATTCATATTGTTAAACTGCTTATAGCTTTCGTACAGAAAATATACGGACCAAAAATATATTTAGTTTGGGAACCAGCTGAAAACAAAAGGTTTAACTGAGCGTGTATGGATTCAAATTGATTCTGAGAGGAATGGGTTGCCGATTTCTCATTCAACACTTAGTTCGTCCCACAAGTGCCTGTCGTCAAATAGTTTTCTTCTTTAGTCTGCGACAAAAAAAACTAAAGGGCTTTTAATAAATTATGTACTTTAACAATCTTCCTCAAATATCTTGAAAACAATTCTTGGCTTGCTAAGTCTTAAGCAATGCTTTTCTTAAACTTTGTTTAAATAACACTCTTTTTCCATCACAGGATTCATGAATAAAAGAGACATATCAACAAACTTATTACAAGTTAAGAGTTTATGAAACTAGGCAAGGTGAAAGAAAATGAATTATTTTTCGTCGTCCGGAGAAATTTGCAAAGGGTTGGACCGTGACGCTTGATTAAGGCTAATTTTAAGAAGTGAAGCGTGAATTTTACAGAAAGGTGAGCGAGATTCGTGAATCTATGAACCAGCGTGAGACGTGATTTGCTCCTGGAATAAACGTAACCGGAGAATATTTTTTTGATGTAGTGACGACCTCAGGATTTTCTGAAACCTCCCACAAAAGAAGAGAGAATGACGCTTTCCTTTTAAATTCGTAAATTGCTGCTTAAAACATGCATGACGGGTGTAAAACGGGATCAGGATCCCCCCTCTCCCCCACCCTTTTGACTTGTCATCGAACGAAGTGATCCATATGAGGTCCGTCGAGACCTAGGAAACCGGAAGTTGTCTTCACTCTCCAGCAGTAAATTTTTACGCTGTTCTGGAGCTTCACGAAAGTTTTTCCTGGCCCAGCCATAGACTATACAGTTGAAAAAACCCTGCATGGGTGCGGTAAAACCCTGTTTATAACAAAATGCACATGATTAGATGTCAAGACCACAAGGAAATTTGTATGTTATGTAAAAAAGATATATCAAGATTGCGAACAAAGAAAATTCTGGCTTCTTCGAGAGGATCAAATCCCAGGAAGAAAAATCCGAGTTCCTTGAAAAGATTTTAAACTCAGTCTGGTCCAAGTAATTTACCAACGTGTTGTACGGTAACAGAGTCTGCAAAACACTGTGTTTTTGCTCCACCACTTAAATCAAACTGCCTGTTTTCAACTTTAATTTTGTTGACGCAAATCTCTAGAGAGCGCAGCCCAAAATAGTGTCAACACTTACCTGAAAGAGGAACACAAGGAACCAATGATGTAGGTTAGTTATAGTTATGCTGGGAGCGATGTCACAGGATGCTACCACGAGGGCTGAAAATAATAACAAACAAACACATGAAGATGAAAGTTGACGAATCGGACTTCAAATTAGGTTCGATTATCAGCCGCTGGTCGGGAAATGAGCCCGCGCACTACCTCCTTTCCCCCCCCAACAAGGAGGGTTGAAGACTGGGTCGAGAAAACGACGGAAATCAGGCCTCACTTATGAGTCAGTCGTGACAAATGCCGCGCTTTTCTTCGCACGAGATGATGACTGTCGAAACTAAAACGCAAGCAATATCTAACCTGGGCTCCAGCATAGCAAGAACACCAGTATGTAAAGAAAGACTTTGTTGCGAATAGCATCAATGCTGACCCGCTGAAGATCTGTTAATACTCCTGAAAAAAAGAAAAAGAAAGAAAACGCATAACGCGAAGTCGTCAAAGAATATGATGCATGCTCGGTTCCATCAACTGATGTTTCCCTCCCCTTTTCAAAGGCGATGTATTATCCTTCCAAAAACTTCCTAGCGGGTAGCGGTTGAGTATCTCTTCGAACAAAGGTGGTGCTCTTTTTTTTGTGATACCTGTTAAAACCAATAGGTGACTGTTACACAACGCATCCACAACCTTACGGGCCTATTCCGCTAAACGAAAGCAACGAAGGCAACGCGAAACTGATGAAGGCTCACAAACCTCGGCGCAAATATACTGTACTTTACCTTGTTTCCCAAACTAGGGTAGTAGCACAAACGATTCATGTCTTTTTAACCCTTCATTGTCAGTGTTAGAGAAGTTAAGCACTGGGTTCTCGGCAAACGGAAAAAATTGAGTTTCTCACCGTGCGCTTTCAGTCGTTTGTACATTGTACATTCCAGTTAAAATAGTTGCATTATATGTAGGCGAGAAATGTTAAGCTTCTTTTCAGAATAGTAATGTTTTGTTTTAACGCAAAATACTAACCCGAATGAAGGACAGCTTTTCTGTACGTTCTGACCGTTAAAAAATACACCACCTGTAAAACGAATGTAACAACATTGAGATGCAGGAATGTAGATTTTCTTAAAGAGTATTGGGCAGTGTTCTGGTAAAATGCAGTGTGAAGATGGATAGTAGCATGAGGCCAAATGTCACTGCAATGATAGGACAGTCATCTTGAATAAGCCGTTAAGATAAAGGGGAGAGAAAATATAGCTCTGTGATCCTAACAATTCGACTGGTCGTTGCATTAAGTTTAATTTTCATAATTTCCTTCGATCTCTAACGCATTTTCTCAGTTTAAAACTAATGAAACAGGGATCGATAAGCAACCAAAACCCGCTCCTCTTCCAGAATTAACATCCGAAATAATTTCATGAACTGAAGGAGGCGCGGTGACCCGATGTTTGACGGGCTCGACTCCGATCCAAAGGTCCTGGTCTGAGTTCTAGCCGGGCTTATCTTTTGTGTGCTTGTCACTGTACTCTCAAGATGTCCCTCCCAACCCCAGATAGCTAGAAAATTGCCAGGGAAACCTTAAGCTTGCGTGCAAGAGATTACTTGGGGGGAGTGGGGGGCTTTGGAGTGGGGGGCTTTTGTTACTAGTTGCCATTTCCAAGGAAACCAAGATAAGCTAAGATGGTTCACCTACGAGACAGAACTTGGGGGGAGCGGGAGAGATTTGATGTTGTAAAGGGACTTCTCCTGGATCTCTTAATTTAAAATAATACTTGACTGGGGAGCAGGGTTGGTGTAGTGGTGAGAGCGCTCGCCTTCCTCCAATATGTCCCGGGTTCGATTCCCGGACCCGGCGTTATAAGTGGATTGAGTTTGTTGGTTCTCTACTCTGCTCTGAGAGGTTTTTCTCCGGGCACTCCGGTTTTCCCCTCTCCTCAAAAACCATCATCATTTGAATTTATTTAATTTAGAATTTATTTGGATTTACACACGACCTCACAAGCTGTTCAGCTTTAAACATTATCGTGTCTAAATAAAGGTGTTATTATTATTATTATTATTATTATTATTATTATTATTATTATTGCATATAAGCTGGACACAATTTCTCCTACCATGAGCGCCACGATGGAGAAAGCAAGTGTCGCAACCAGTGCAATAGAACCATACACCTTCCATATTGAATGTGATGATGTTTCACCATCCTGAAAAGAAACGACGAAAAATGGAAGCTATTTTTGTTATTAACTAAAACGACCTGGGCCGCACACTTTTCAATGTCTTTAATCGTTGACCATTGACGTTAGTTGGAGATAAAAGTTTGATTTTTTGTCAGCCGGGACAAAATGGAAAGGAGCTGGAATGCACCAGCCGCAACTGACGCGCCTAAAACATTTCGGATAAGAACTGAAATATGTGCATAACGAGAAGCAGCTCCTTTAATCTTGGAAAAAGAATCGAAACAACATACGATAATTATCATATCATCATTGTACCCATAACATACTGATGTTCCACGGGGAAGGACGTAATGGCCACGAAACCCTTAGAGAATTTAATTATTGGTACACACAGAGTTGAAAAATCATAACGTATTCATCAATCCTGCTATCAGCCCAGTTTACGCGACGTAAAAGTTATTCCTCTTTCCCTGGCGTTGATGTCCAAGAACCAGATTTTACTATCATGTTTACAACGGTTCAGTAATAATATTCAAATAATACTAATCTCATAACTTAACGCTATACCTTTGGCTTTGGTCGATCAAAGAGTAAAAGGCAACTAAGTAGAAAAAAATAGGAGACAGTTACGAACACAGCAGGGGATTAAGAGTAAAGTAGACGCTATACTGAGAAATAACCAACATCTGACGATCATCGCATATAAATCATTTCTTTTTCACCGCATTACCCTTGAAAAACATTTCTTTTTACAATTAGATAGCCTCTATATGATCATTTTCGTCTGGTTTTCACAACAGTTTAATCTAACCTTCAAAAGTAAAAAAAATTATACCCAGTTGTGGCAGAAGTAAAACATTATATAGGAGGAATTCATGTTGGTAATACATCAAACTGAATGACGACCCAGTGATGACAAGGGCCAACTCTTACGAGGCCAATAAAGCGATAAAGCAAGGCTTATCAAAGTTGATCTTAGATATTGAAGAAAGTTACTGAGAAGGATCTCAATTTTTTTGTCATGAAGGTGAGAAAATGCATAAAATCTGAATTCTCACAAGTAAGAAAACCTCAGTCTTTTGAATAGAGCAATTTACAACTGGGTGTTGAAAGTAATCCTGGATTGCTTTGCTTTTGCATCACTCTGCTCTGTGATTAGTCCAGAAAACTTCTTACGCCACTCTCTCAACCAATCACATACAACACTAAAACCATTCACTACCCGGTTGCCTATGCTTTAAGCAGTTTGTTTGTTTGTTTGTTTTTGTTTTTAGTTCCCATTGGCTCCTAAAGGTAATTTTCTTTCTTCTGATTGGCCCTTCTGATTATTTTGGTTTTGGTTTTGGTTTTACAACACTCAATCGAAGAGCACTCCATGCGCTCCGATGCTCTACCACTGAACTACAGCTAACTCTCATGGTCAACTCGGCCAAAACTACATGTTGGCTGATGTGTGACAAATATCCTGCATTGTGTTATGATCAGCAATGTTGGATGTGTCATACAAGTAGACAGAAAAAGAAAAATGCTCAATTTTGAGCTCAGTTCACAAAGCAATATCATCTCTTATCATTAGAACTATATTCTATCATCGTTAATTTAACTACCGTAAAAGCCCGCAGATAAGCCGCACCCTAAATTAATAGCAGCTCAAATTTTGGAAAAAAAGTGTTTTGAAAGAAATCAAAAGAAATCCAAAGTCGAGTCTTGAGAAGTCTTCTTCATTGACTGTTCATCTAACGTAAACTCAATATTAACATTGCAACGGAAATTACTTCACAGTCTTACCCACACTCTTAGCACTTTAATATAATGAACATCGTTTCTACCAACTTTGACATAATTATGATTGGTCTTTTTCTGGTATTTGTTGACAGGAATTTCTTCATTCAACACAGCTTTTCCGTGCGATTTTACTAAACGTCGCCTGGGGCAAAATCAATGGATAGTTATCAAGCAATAACTCCCATCTGCTTCAATACTTTTCCTCTGATTATTTCCGTCAGAAAGAAACAAAGCCAGTGGAAAAAAAGCCTGCTTAAAATTTTCATCTTTTCATCTCTATTTTTTTTTAACACACAAGAAAAACAAACTTGCTTTGTTGAGTCCAGTGATAGTGATTATTAAAAAGCTGGTCGCATATTACTCCTCCGCCGTCAGATCATTGAGGGCCTCACTGAAAACCGCTATGGCGAGCTGGGCTCCCTTTTTAAATATTTTTTATAAATAAATAAATAAATTTTTGCATTACAACAAGAACGTGAGCAGAACATGCGAAGTTTAGTAACCAGGCATTAGATCGGATGCGAAAATGGAAATTGGCGTCGACATTCACGACACCTTTTTCGAATGTTCCCGCAGATAAGCCGCACCCCCAATGTCTAACGACGATTTTTGGAAAAAAAAAAAGTGCGGCTTATACCCGGGCTTTTACGGTAAGTAGCAGTCCTCATATACAATGCCAGTTCTTACCGAGTGCAGTTGTCAGGTGGGGAGTTTTCTTCATCATACACATGCAACAGCAAAGGCAACATAATTGCAACAGGCACTAACCTATAACGAAATAGGCTGACTGAATAATGCCACTAATCAGATTGGGTAGCCAATCAGTAAGTTAGGGAAGAAGTTTTTTCCACTAGGATTTATGGCCCAAGCCTGAAGCCTGCAGGACATTAACACCAAGTGGGGAAAAAAGTGGTTCTGTCACTTAACATAAGGACTGAGAAAATGAGGTTAAGTAAGATATTTCAGTACTATTTCTCTGAGTTCAAATACAGGGGGAAGTTTTCAATTAAAACAATTTTTTTTAATTGAGCCAGCTGTACAGTAAAATACAGTCTGTTAAACTGACCAATTATAGCTAAGAGATAAAATAGAAAGATGCTACATACACCAAAATACACTTATTTCAATTTACAATCATTATGATATGACCCAAATCACTCACCAACACAATGCATATAATATCCTTGTAGACCATACATAAGATGTTGTTGAAGAAACCTTGTAAATAAAATTTGATATAATTAGAGTAGTCACATTATAATGCCTTTCTTTGTGCCATCTTGCAAACATGTAATTCATTTTTATTTAATGCTGATGTCAACTGCCTGTCAAGCTTCACTGGCCCTTATGGTTATTCCAGGTAGCAAGTACTCTTGACTAGTATTTTTTTCAATGTTCTTTTTTTTTTATTCATAACAGCTTATGATGCAAGAGAGTACTAATAAAGACTGTTAATTGATGTGCATGATACACAGGGTCTGTACAGTCTGAAATCATAAAATTCCAAGACCTTTTCCCACACTTTTTTTATGTTTTACACAACCTATGCATGAGTTGAGTCCAATGTGATGCTAAAACAATCACGCAATACACCACTTTCATAAATGGCTGCCGGATTGATTTTCTTTTGTTTAAATTCAAATTAGCCTCACTAGCCTTGCTTGAGATAATGCATTCTTTTGAATTTTAAACTGGAGAATGAGACCAGAAAGGCTAATTCAAATTTAAACAAAAGAATATCAATCTGGCAGCCATTTATGAAAGTGGTCAATGAAGACACTTTTTCTTAGTTCACTCTTTTTGTCACGACTCCCAATGATCCACTTTTGTATTCAATGATTTCCAGACCTGGAACACAACAAATTGTGTACTTCCACAAGTTTCCAGGTTTTCCATGACCCATACAAACCCCGCATATTAATTTGATTTCTTAGATTAAAAACAGTTCATACACATTGAATAACTCTAAGTACAATAATAAAATCACCTACTGTGACAGGAGTTTTTTGAGGTTCACAAAATTATTTAATAACTATAACAGTACTTACTGAAGGTAACTGAAAATTAGCTATACTTTTAGTCTTTCCTCTGAGTCTGATGTATGCATTTAAACCATAGTTGACTGTCAAAAAGAATGATGCCAGGTGTGCCATCTATGGAAGAAAATAAATGGTATTCATAATAAAATGGTTCTCATCAATAAACCTCAATTTGATAGTAAAAAGCTAACTAAGAAGCTCTTGATTGTTAAACAAATTCTCCTTGTCAGCAGCTTAAAAAATGTATGAGGAGCAGTATGGAGAAAATGCATGCTGATGTTCGGGGGAAAAGGATTTAACACTATTTTATATTGTTGTTTAGTGCTACTTGTACATGAATGAACCCTTTAACAGTCACCACCACCTGATTTCTCCTTACAATGTCACTCTTGAATCAAACAGTTTTAAAAGGTTAGAAGAATAGAGGAAATGATCACCAACTAAAGAAGCTACTGTTTGTTAAACACATCTTGACAATATCTTTAGGAAATGTATATAGAATAGTATGGAGAATTTTCACATTGATGTGAGGATTTATAAGGTTAGAGCACAGTATTTGCAAAAATTACACATTAACTTACCTCTGCTACTACATCTAAGTAAAAACATGCAAAAGAATCATATTTCTGAAACCAACGACAAGCCCCAGCAAACCAGAGAGAAGCTAAAATCAGATCTGCCAAGGCTAAGTGAAACAAAGGGTGCACCTAAAATATGAAAATTACCAGAAAAAAACTTGTGAAGAACATCGGATATCATTCCAGTAATTAACAATCAGATTATCAGCTCCAGGATGATTGGTGTGAGCAAACCACAAATCAAATAGAACACCTACTCATAGAAATTTAGAGCATCTAATCTTACTGTTTAGCAAACAGCATAGCCAATTAGGTAAGAACCACAGATATTCCTCCAGGTAATTTTGGGAAAAATACTGTTTATTACTTTTCATGTTCTTAAATGGTTATTTTATTTAAAAAGAATAATTATACCAAAGAAGCTTCAATCTGAGCAAAGGTATCAATGATGTATTCGAAAAATCACTCATTCTGACTTGTCTAAAACAATGTCAACAGCTTGTTAGGAATATAAGTATGTTCACTTTGCTGTGCATTTACCTTTCATTCATTTGGCCTGGTAGGCTGGGTAACAAACATTACTTTAATTTGCGATGGATGTAAAGCAATAAATACTTAAATAATTTCCTTTTCCCTTCACCCTTGGCCTGGTGAAAATCCTGTCCAGGATCCTGTAGGACCCTGTAGGATCATGTAGGATCCTATAGGATCTTGAATAGGAACAGGATCCTAACCAGGATCCTGTATAGGATCTGAATCCTAACTGGATCCTAGAATGATAACAAATCCTGAATTGGGTCCTAAGTAGGATCTTAGAGATATATAGGATCCTATGTAGGATCACTGTTCTGATCAGGATCCTGGGTAAGAATAATAACCTGGATTATATATAGGATCCTATGTAGGATCACTATATCTTGATCAGGATCCTGGGGAAGAATAGGATCTTGGACTTCTATAGGATCCTATGTAGGATCACTATCCTGATCAGGATCCTGGGCAAGACTAGGATCCTGGATTATATATAGGATCCTATGTAGGATCACTATATCTTGATCAGGATCCTGGGGAAGAATAGGATCTTGGACTTCTATAGGATCCTATGTAGGATCACTATCCTGATCAGGATCCTGGGCAAGACTAGGATCCTGGATTATATATAGGATCCTATGTAGGATCACTATATCTTGATCAGGATCCTGGGGAAGAATAGGATCTTGGACTTCTATAAGATCTTATGTAGGATCACTATCCTGATCAGGATCCTGGGCAAGAATAGGATCCTAGATATATATATAGGATCCTATGTAGGAAGCTTTTTTTGGCATTTGTAAAATATTATTACAAGAACTCTTTGGAGCCTAATCCATGTGATTGTGCTGATTGTAGAAAATGGAAGGAGAAATTACAAGAATCCGACAACAGGAACATTAAAGACCAAAGTCACAGCAGATAAATTGTTAAATTTTTTTTTTATTAGCCTTAATTGTAATTTATATCATTTGATGTGTATTCTAGTGGAGTGAATTTGTTATAAATAAAGTTCCTATTTTTAATCATATTTCGCATTTTTCGTGACTATTACACCACACTTTTATCATACACTACAAATGTGCATGTGCAAAGGTAGACTTTCTTAAAGTTGTTCACTTGGTTTTCTGTTCTGGTGTGGTAGGACCCACACAACCGACTTTTATCCCTTACAGTGCACCAAATTTACAGGAGGAATTTTCCTCCTGTAATTTTATCCAATCTGAAGCAGCCTTATCAAACCACACGTCAATCAAACAGATCACGCATGCAAGGTATTGAAACATGAAACCTGTCTGGGTAAAATTTGCCTCGAGTGTTTTGCTTCGCTGTTTGCTTAGGTAGAGACTTTTACTTAAACTTAAATTTTCCGCTGGTTGTACGATGCGTTCAGTCAAAATCTTCTTTGTAAGTGTTTCGTTGCATTTCGAGCAGTTTCGGCAAACAGTTCCCAATTTGTTTTCTCGCGGAAAAACATCTCCTAGAAGAAGCCCCAGACTTTGACAAGTTTTGGTTGTTTCATATATAAATTTGACTGACTCAATGCTCCAACAAGATCTATATGCACAGTGAGTAAACAACTTAAAGAATTAAATTAATATATAAATAAATATGAAAATAAATTAACCTTAACCCTAAAACACATATATAAAATAACATTAACTGTACTCCTAAAGACATAACCCTGAATGAATAACAAATTAACCATCACCCTAAAAATCCCTCATATATCTATCTGATATATAACTAATTTTATTTTACCCTAACCTTTCGCCCCCGTCTTGAATTTTAATTATTACTGTCACTTGAACTCAGGCCCTGTGGTTATTAATAATAATAATAATAATAATAATAATAGAGCATTTACATTGCGCTAAGCTCAACTAGTTCTCTGTACATAGCACTTTACAAAATTATAGACTAATTAACATAGCAATTAAATTATAAAAAATCGCAAATTAAACAAATTGAACAAGTATGTTTTAAGGTTCTTCTTGAAAATTGCAAAAGATTCAGATGTTTTCAGGGAATATGGTAAATTGTTCCAAAGCTTGGGACCGGCAATGGAGAAGGCAAGGTCACCATAGTTCTTTCGAATGTTCTTGGAACCGTCAGGAGGTCCTTTTTGTAAACCACTTTTTAGTGAAAAAGTTTCCTCATTAAAGATTGTCATCATCATCAGGAGCATTTGTGATGAGGAACGCAGTACACGAGAGCCATAATTCCTTTGATGCAACAATTCAGCAATATAAGTTGGAGCTAAGCCATGTAGACCTTTATAGACAAGTAGAAGTATTTTGAAGATGATGCGATACTTAACGGGTAGCCAATGAAGTTTCTTTAATGCAGGTGTAATATGTTCCCATTTCTTTGTCAAAGTTATTGCTTGTTAGATCTTGGAGGATCTTATACAGGATCCTATTATATCGTTCGGATCTCGTACAGGATTCTGTAATATCTCACAGGATCTTGTACAGGATCCTGTTTCATCAAAATAGGATCTTATACTCCTGTAGGATCCTATAGGATCCTACCAGATCCTAAAGTATCCCATAGGATCTTGTACAAGATCCTGAATAGGATTTCAGGTAGGATCCTAGTAAGGATCCTATCAAGATCTTGGACAGGATCCTGAACAGGATTTTCACCAGGGCAATTAAATTGAAGGATAAATTGAATACCAACATGTTGAAATCAGCGCAAAGTGCTGGTGGTCAACCTCTTTTGACTAAATACGTCATAAAATTTAGGACTTTCACATACCTCTGGACTTCTTACAATTCTTTTCAAGACCGAAAAAATGATCACTGAGCTAGCTCCCAGGATGCTTTAAATGTAAAGTTTAAAACAACAAAATGTCAGAGCAACAAGATGTGGGTTTTGAATAAGGTCTGCTTAAAAAAAACATTTTAATTCTTTAGGCAGAAGGCAGACTATTGGAAAAAAAAAAAAGCAACATCATGAGGACAAAATTGCCCTAAACAAAGTCAAATATCTCTACCATACATCTATGAAGTCAGTATGACTATATCAGTCCCATGTTTCCCCTTAATTTTAACTATGACATGTAAAAGAAATTTCAAACTAGTAGAGCAATAGTCTCTTTGCAGCCCTTTCCGGCGTCGTTGTGCAAGCGAAAACTTCCCCACCAACAGCTGCTCACATTTGAACGACATTCCTTTCCCATTGTAATGTGTTATCCAATCAAAATAAAGTTATTGTCTGACAAACAACCAATGAACATGCAATATATTTACTCCTGCGAATTCACAGGAAGCGCGTTAGCGTTAGTTTCTAAAGATGGAATCTGATGTCATTGAAACTCCGAAGAAAATATCAGATAATGATCGCTGTTTTGTTTGCCCAAATCCTGTAGGAAAATTTATAAAAACATCTCTTCTCTCCTCTATAATTACTGTTATGGCTTCTCTCTGATGTGAATTCAAGCTCTCAATACCAAAAGTATCTTGCACTAAGTCGAAAGCATCTTCATTTTGTCAGTTTCAATGGTCGGATAATACGAACTCTGTGATTGGTTTGATTATTGAGACGCGAATGCTTTCCACAATATGTTAAGTAAATGCTCACTGGCCAATTTCTGGAAAGGAATGTTGTTTGAATATGAGCAGCCGTTGGTGGGGGAGTTTTTGCTTCCGTGACGACGCCAGAAAGGGCTGCAAGGGAGACTAGTAGAGCAACCCACTAACCAGTTTAATTTTTAAGAATTCCTGGAAATATTTTGGGGTAATAAATATGCATAATTGACCTAACATGCAGTAAATTTAAGCTGGCTAGATATTGGCTGAGTTCTTTTTTTTCAAATGAGGCAAATATCCAGCCATCTCGACCAAACAAGCTTGGACAATATAAGATTTATCGTATTCACAAAAAGATTTTGCTTTAGTAAGAATCAAGAATTACAAAATGAAAGTTGTTTGAGAGACTGGAAAGAAATCCAACTGTGTTTGTAGCTCAAGAGTCACTTCTGCTTTCTTTATTTAGACTTTCTACTACCGCTTAGGAAACTCCATTGCCAACACTGTAAAAAATTATGAACTTTTTTGTAAGTTTGCTCCGAGCAGTTTTCTTTTTGCATAAGCCAAAGTGGGCGATCCCAAGCAGGCAAGATGGGCCCATCTTGCCCCCCACTCTGAGTAGCCAATTAGAACACAGGATTTGCTTTGCATTGCCTATATTGGGTACTGCCAGCAATCTAATAAGAGGTTAAGTGTATACTAATACAATGGATGTCATTGAGAACGTGAGTTGATCGGCTATTTAAACTCTGAAAATCCCTAGCTATTCACAATCCACCACTCACGAAGGATTTGCACCCAAAAGAACTGTTATCATGATTGCAGGAATGAATGAGTTTAAATCATCTTTTTGTGCTCTATTATCTCAGGGTTTTTATATATTCTAAAACGACTATTCAGTGTCAGTGGCTGGTGGTGGACATGCACCTCATGGCTTCACAGCTTGGTTAATATCCAATACTAGTCACGTCTATACTTGGGTGAATAACTGTCAACTGCAGACAGTAAATTTTACTGATTACCACTTGAAAGGGATACTAATTAAGTGATGTGAAATAAAAACCCAAAACAAACCTTAGTCCTGAGGTCACCAGGTAAATAATGGCAATATCCTTTTTCTATAAAATAAAAAAGTAGGTTGGCCAAACACATCAAATCACTCAACATGATTGCTTGAGCAGTCATTGACATAATGTTTTCAAAGTTAAGTGGACCAGGTTAAAGACTAAACAGGTTTATTGTTCAATAACAGTCCTCTCTACCATTTCCTCTACCTTCTGTTCAACACTGAAGAGAGTTCAATAGTACTTCACAAAATACTGTTTAGAACTGTCTACAACTGTCTACAGCTTTCAGAACTCAGGTTTGAATAATTGTGTGTAGATCTAAGACATTAATTCAGGAGACAGGTTTGGAAAATGAAACAGAATATTTTGGATTGATGCAGGTTCAGGATTTAGAGAAACAGAAAGCATGTATTTAACAAGAGTTCCTAAAGATACCCCCTTCCCCCATAGCAAGGTATCAGTGATATTGAGGTGTCTGCACATGGACAGTAAAACTCTACTTAAACTGCTTTCAATGCGGTTAACAGTAAGATTTCCACACAGCCCCCTATTTCACTATGTGTGGACTCCTGGATAAAGACAATAATGGCAAAAAATTTGATTGCCCTTGGGACTACAGCTTTATTTTACAATAGAACGGGACTGTGTGGAAATCTTAACCAGTATACCCCTGTAGATGAATTTTAATTCAACCTTGGGGCTCGAACTGTTACTATAGGAACATATTAAAAATTACAGCTCTTCCTTGTCGAATTTAGAAATCTGTGAAACTAAAACATGATGAAAAATGAAAAATGAATATTGTGACATAAAACAAATTTGCGATATTTAAGTGAAGAAAAAAAGAAACAGATAAATGAGTAAATCTCAGGAGGATCGTCACAGGTTTTAGCTCAACTTAATTTACAGATGACAAAGAATTATTTTTTTGCGCAGAGATAATTATCGAAAAGTTTCATACCTTTTCATTGCTTTGGATGGGACATATTAGTGACATAGATTTTTGCACAGACGTATTGTTGGCAATTGAGCTTCCAATGTAGTTTGACATGGTAGCGTCGGCGATGTACGAGCGCAGTCACCGGTCATTCACAGTTAGTAGTGAGCGATGTACAACTTAATTGGTCAGAAGCCAATAATCCTTCGTGTGCGACTTGTCTCTTATGTAAATCTTTCCTCCTACTCCTGTGAACCCAGAAAACGACCAAACTCTATAAAATGGCGAATCACTCGATGTAACTAAAACGCATGGAGGCAGTTGTCAAATGAGGAAAGTCGCCATTATAATTTCGAGTCAGTAGTTACCAGGCACTCCCGGTAAAATTTTCAGACAGCAACGTAATCGATCGGCCTCGGGTATGCAAGCTTCAA
>NC_142531.1:15761614-15886614 GCF_964205215.1 Stylophora pistillata
AGAGTGAAGTTTCTAATGAAAAACAATTGAAAAAAAATAACTAATACAAGATATCAAGGAAAAGAAGTTTGAAAAAACAACTCAACAAATTTCCAAAGGCGACTTACACTTGCGAATCATTTGGTCCTCTGTTAATTTAGCAAATAAAAAAGAACGTGCCCCTGAAATAAAAATTGCCTTGCTGTGGCATTGTTAATTTCCATACTTGTTAGTTAAGGATAAAATAAATACAGTTCAATGATCTCACTAAAGCTCAAGAAACTGAGAAACTATTCATCTGATTCATTCGTGGTGGCTCTGACCACAGGGGCCCACACAAGCGGCATGTCTGGTCGTTTGTTCGAAATATAAAGAAATGTATGGGAGAATACTGAAGAGCCGTAATATCGTAAACTTATATCGAGGAATTTCTATGTTAAGGCTCAAAATAAATGTAAACCTACCTCACTTGCTGTGTATTGTCGTTTCTGTGGTTCTAACCTTCTTATACAGTGGAGTAACAGTCGACGCAAAATCTACCAAATCGCTCAAATATGCCATTTAGAACCACAGAAACGACAATACACGGCAAGTGAGGTAGGTGTACATTTATTTGAGCCTTAACATAGACATTCTTCGATATAGGTTTATGATATTACGACTCTTCAATATTCTCCCATACATTTCTTTATACAATGAATATATGAAGTTCATATGTTCATTTCTTTATATTTCAAACAAACAACCAGACACGCTGCTTGTGTGGGCTCCCTGTGCTCTGACTTGTGTGATTTTCTCCTCGGTTACCTAGTACGTGATCAATTTTTTCCCTGATTGAATTTCATTTCTTTGTGAACAAGGTTCCATAAGGTTACACGAACAGCAGCTGGACCCAACAGGCCTGCTATCAATGAAAATTTTGGAGATAATTTGTTGTCTAATCCTTAGAACTACCTTTTTTTTAACGACTTTATTGGGCATATCAGATAAATATTTAAGCAAGGCAAAAGTACAATAACACAATAACAAATAGAAAACAGAAGAGAAACTGAGATAAAACTGCACCCAAAAGGGAGGGCACGAACGGGACGTAAAGTCCCATGCGAGACGCAACCCATTATGAATTAAAAAAACACTAAAAAATAGAAAGTTACAAAAATACAGAATAAATCATTTCAACTTAGTGGCACGAGCACGTACTGGCTACGCTAGTGTGTAAATAATCTGCCAAAAATCGGGTCTTTAAAAAGCCAGTTCAAGTTTTTGTTTTTGTCTGTCTAAGGTCATATTCCGAGGTATCAAATGTCAAACATTTTTAGATTCCTGAAAGTCAATCCTTTATCTGTTTGCCAACACCGCCCCCCCCCCCCCCTCCAAACCCACCCCTTATCTTTGCGTAGCGCTGCAGCTGCAGTTGGCCAGGCAGACCTACTTTGTGCAACCCCCTGAAAAATGACATAAACCCTTGCCAGAAAAAATTAACTGGAACAATGTAACTGCTCTGCATGCCAAATGAAATACCAATCACTTCAAATTCAAACTACCTGAGTGTTTAAATATTTATTATCTAATTACATTTTAACTTACATGATAATATATACTTTTTTTAAAATAATATGTTTCTTAAACAAGTATTTGTTGTGGGTTTATGAAAGACAAATGAATTTTTTAATACAGTTGTAAGTGAATTCTGCCAACAAATTTACTCTTTTCTGGTCTCCCAATTCAGATTACAAGATGATTCATTTGAAAGATTACAATTGTGCAACTTGTTACATGCAGATAAAACTGAACTTAGAAGTGCTTGTATGAACAGAGGAGAAGGATGTTGAAGCGGCAAATTGATTTACACATATTTTGGATTAAGATACCAATTTCAATGACTGAGGGTCTCCTGTGCGCATAAGCAAATTGTCTGGTACCATTAAAGGCTGTATATTAATGTTTTAAATGAGAAAGGAGTATTTCATACAATTGATCTGCAAGATGTCCTTGTTCACTACTAAGGAACAGTTCTTTGAATATATACATATGATTTGGCAAATTGGATGGGTTGATGGTCAGAAGGTATGTAAGGCAAAGCAAACACAACTGTGGAGAATTACATTGATAACCATAATTGTACACCTGCAGCACAGTGGAAGCATTAATTAAATTAACCAGGAATTTCTCACAAAGGGTTCTCAGTTTGTCCAAAAAAAACCTGTCAGCAAGTGTTAACAGCTCTAAAAAGAACTGTAGTTCATCGTGATTCATTTGAATTTCCATAACTTTTCTTTTTAACACGTCACAGCATGACTGAGATGAAATCATTTCACTAGAGATCTGTTCATTTGGAATTATCTTGCATCCATACATATGATGTAATGCAAATCCAAAGACATCCACAGAAATGTCTTGAAGAGAGATGTCAGACTGTGTTGATTCTAAGAAACTGTCTGAAAACATGGCAGCAAAGAAATCAGAGGCTGACATCATAAGTTGTTTGTGTGCCACAACTTTATCCCCATTGTCCATTACAAATGTAGCATCGGGAAGACCAAGGGAATTTGCATGGTACAGGCATGACAAACAATCTTTCTCATCATTTGAGGATGAAGCCTGGATGTTGCTGAAATCCTTTTTCAGCTTTTTCCTTTGGTGCAGATCATCAGAAGCCTCTAGGTTTGTTTCTTCATTGGTTGATGAAGTCAGATCTTTAGAAATACCTTCACCTTCCTTCCTTGTAACATTCGAGGGGAACTTTAGCTGTAACTCATTCGCCAAAACTATCAAAGACTCCACAACAGTTGGAAAGGTTTTACCAGTTGGAGAGAGTGATTTGAAAATATCACACAGCATCCTTAAGCCCTTCCTATCAACAAGCATTTGTTGTCTCAGTTTAGTGGTCCTAGAAAATATGAAAATAAACATTTTTAGCATTTTTTTGGTCCCTGAAAGATCCTGTGATGGTTCATGTACTTGATGTAATGCCATTGGACACAAAAATGCAGTAAACACAAACTGTAAAAAGCCTTCTTTTGGGTATACAAGTCTTTCAAACAATATACTAGGTATTTGAAAACTAGGCATGGTGAGCACATTTGCCCTTTACTGGTTTTAACATGGTACAAATAGGCCATGCTGAAGAAAAGGGTGGGGAAGAGGCAAAATGCCCAGTGGGACATATTCTATATTTACATGGTTCATCACCTTTTTCAGAATCAAATTTCAAAGACTTTCCAAGACTTTTCCAGGACTCAGATTAAATTTTCCCGGGCCTTTTATTCCCAAGATTTCAAAATCAATTTTCATTACACCACATGCACTTCTCACTGAATAAAACAAATTGTGAAACTTTTTTGCTTCAGTTGAGCATATATAGATGACTTTCCAAGACCTGTAGTCTTTTTTTAAGACAATCCAGTCCCAGGAAATGTCAAAATAATATTCCAGGACCTGTACCACCCCTGCATTTACTATAAAGGTAGGCAGCTTCATGTCAATGGCCACTGTGTAGAGGACAGTGTTTTCAAAAATGTATCAACAAAAGGTGAACTTGTCAATGAAGACAAACACTATCCCAAATTAAATGTCTTTGATGAGGCAAGGACCTAATGTTTAACATAGGCAAAATGTAGTACCACATGTAAGTACCTGCATAGAAGTGGCAAGGCAAGCACACAGTCTTCACATTCTTCCTTTGATCCTGTGAGAAGTATATGTTCAATCTCACCCTTTCCACAAGGGGTTTGTGCTTGGTTAGAGAGGATCTTTAATAAATGATTTCCTGTTTCCTGACAATGGCTTTGGGTTGCTGAAGACATAGACTGGTATTTTGCATTAGGGCTGATCTTGTCTTTTGGTTTGAATACACTGTCTTCAGAACTTTGGCTGTTGAAGGGTGTTGGCAATCTCTGTTCCTCAAATGAATAAGCATTTAAATCAGGATCACAGGGCTTCAGTGGGCCAGTACTTTCTTGATATTCACAATTCCTGAAGCACAACTGGTGATGAATGGCAACCACAGCTCCATGCACTATTAAATCTCTGAAACATAGTGGATTTGCAGCCAGAAGATTAAGGATACGTGCACACTTGGGGTTAGGATTGTTCACCAAACAGAGGTAATCCAACAAAACTCCAATGCAATCCTTGTTCACAAGATGAATGCTTGGATTGGTCATATGTGCTATACGCAGTAGCAAGGTAAGAGCACTTTGGCCAAGACTCCGATTGTGATGCAACCCAGACTGAACCTTTGGTGACAAAGGAGAGACAGGACTTTTTTTCACAGGTTCACCTTGAACACTACCACTAGCAGGATGTAGGCCAACTGGGGAACCTAGCATCACCTGGGTTTGATTTTCAATGCACATTGAATTAGGATCATCACAAGTTAGAGCTGCAGTTGGTTCATGTAAATCACATTCTCTCTGTGTTTTTGAAAAATCTTGATGTGACAGCAACACTCTTGGGCAACTTGCACTTCGCAATGTTGCGAAGTCACTCCAGGAAGATGCAAGGGATGAAACACTGCGAGAAGAGGTGCATACCGACACTAATGTTGTTGTATCAGTCTGTCTGGAAGCAAAACTGAACACTGACTGTCCTATGGTACACACACCTGGAGGTGGGGTGGTTGGAATGGGTGAAGGCTTTAGTTTTAGTCTCCTTTTGAACTTTGAAAGTTGGCCTGTCACTTTTGTGTCCGTGACCTCCCTTGCTGTTTCTTCAAGCTTCTTGAGGAAAGTTTCATCCTTCAGCGCCTCTGCACTAACATCGGAAAATACACTTTTGACTGATGTTGTCCTCATTGAGTAATCAGTGTAGAAGTCTGCTGAAAATGATTGATGATCTGTTAAACCATCATCATGGTCATCATCATGGTCATTTTTGGATTGTACTTGATGTATAATCCTGTTAAGATGATTCATTAGACCTGGAACTAGATCTCCATTAAGGAGAATTTCCAAGTCTACTTCACTGTGACAGAACTGAGCAAATGCAGCAACAATCTTTTTCTCAAGACTCAGCCACTTTCCTGACAGTAAAATCTTCAATAACAGTTCCAATGCTGAAGAATCACGCACCCTTAGGCGGTTGATCCCTTCTCTGCAACAATAGCAAAGTCCTTCAATGGCCTTGACAGTAACATGCCCCAGCTCATCTTTTTTGAGCTGTTCAGTCAAAGCCTCTATCCCACCTTCACTGCCAATACAAACACGCACATGAGCATGATGGGCTAAGTTTGCTAGGGACAGAGTAGCTGAGTTCCTCACTTGCAAAAGGTCACTGCTGGTAAGCTTAACAATGTATTTGACACTACCGCAATCTTGAACTTGCTGTGCAAATTCCTTACTACATTCCTTGGTAAGTTCTGCTACAGTTTTTATGCAGCAATTCACTAGTGAAGGCTTATCAGATTGTAGCACTTCCATGATGGTTTTAATGGCATCTAAATCCACTATGGCCTTTTTTCTTTCTGAATTTGTGCACACCATCCTCAGAGCTCTTAAGACAGACTGTTGGCAATCACTATCAGATGTCTTTGTAAAACATTTAACAAGTTCATGAATAACTCCGAGCTCCTCCATGACCTGTACACTAAGCTCGTCAGCTGCCAAGTTGGCTACTGCTCTTGATGTTCTGTTTAATATGCTGGTTTTCCCATTGTTCTTTAAAACTTCAGCTGAGGGAAAATAAAAGAAAAAAACCATATCTTACTTCTATTAGTCAAATCCTTGCTGGCTTGAACCTCATGCTTCTCTAACAAATAAAAGTTCAAAAAATTCCAAATAACTTAAGCCCTGTTCAAAAAGTCCCTGTAGCTGATGATAGTTTCAACTATCACGCGTGTTTGAACATGAACATACGACAGCTATATCATGCACTATTATCCACTATCATCAACTATCATGTAGTTTAGACATGTTTATATTCAACATGATAGTTGATGACAGGTTTTGCAGTTTGAACAAGCAGATGAAAGTAAATGATAGTTTTCTTGTTCAGCAGTTTGCCAAAAACAAGCTCAAAACAAAATGGCAAAATAACTAAAGTAGCTGTCAAAATTTTGCAGATTGTCTCGTAGTTCATTCTCATTATCTGTTGGTAGGCTTAAGTATCTTCAACTCACAACTTCTTGACCAAAACTTCAAATGCCACAAAAATTGCTGAACTCAGTGCGTACCATGTTTGTGTACAATTATGCAAACTCATTGCCTGATTTTGTTTAGCTTTACTCTCTGCAACTGTTCACTGAACCCAGAACAGATAAAGTTCACAGATAAATATTTGCACACACTTTCCCGCCAAAATAAAGGCTAACATTAAGTTCTAGTTTTTTTTATGTAAACACGCTGAGTTCTTTGCACAAGGCCCGTCTCCAGCCCAGCAGAAAGGAAAAAGATCTTTACGCACATCGTTTAACAATCCTTGCGGTCTTTTGTGAGTAATATTTTGGCAAATTTTCTGCAAAGTCCCATACTTTATTAATACAGTTCGATTCATAGATAAAGAAAATGACCACTGGTTGGCTCAATTGGTTAGAGCGCTGGATTGTGTAGTGCGGGAGGTCGAGGGTTCAAGCCCAGGCTGGACCAATACTCATGGTCTTAAAATAATTGAGGAGAATCTGCTACCTTTCTAATATCAAGAAATATTATCAAGAAATAGATAGAGATTCTAGTCTTCTCGGATAAGGACGAATAAACCATAGGTCCTGTCTCCTGCAGGGCTAGGGGTAGGAGATGTTAATTTCCCACCCACGAGATTACTGTCTGGTGGATGTCCTCCCCTGGGGTGGGATGGGTGGGGAAGATAGCAGGTCCACATCAGCAAAGTTGCTGCCATACCTCAACCTGCTCAAACAAATAAAGATGATGATGATGATGGCAACACAAGAGATTAACTTTGGAACAACGGCTTTGTTTAAGAATATTGTGGAGTTACACAGAATATTGCGGAGTTATTCATCCCAAGAAACTCTGTATCAACTAATGGGTTTTTTAAGAGACCAGTCAGGTCGCTAAATAAGAACCGGGTTTTCCACGTACTCACCAAGCACTGTTATTCCATCCAATCTCCTTATCTACAAAACAGACGAGAGGCGATAAAGTTAACAACAGGAGAATTTTTCAACACTATTTCAATTCTTCAGAAACCTACTTCTCTTCTGCTTTCTTCCTGACGGGCACAGTTCGCCAATACACTTAACGCCATGTCAGCAATTGTTTCATTCGGCAGTTGGATGAGCGCTATTAGTCGCCTTAATCCACCTTTCTCGCAGAAAATGTCAACATTATTTTTGTGTCTGGTCATGCTTGTCAAAGCAATTAATGTCTTTTTAGTTTTGGATTCCGATTTTAGGCTTAATTTTTTGATCAGGCTCTCGATGTATTTCGCCACAGCAGTGGCGGCCATCTTGATGTGACGTTCAGGGAAGGGTCCAGGGAAGGGAAGTTACTTAGCATCCGTGTTGCAAAGTGGGGGTGGGGGAGGGAGAGTGATGTCTCGTCACGCACTAGCCTGAGTGTCAGGCCTTCCTAAGGGGCTAGGGGAGGGGGAGAAGAGGAAGGAAGGCCTGACACAAATCCATTCAGAGAACCGTGTGTCATATCCAAAATCTGGATGTGGCAGTGATTGGAAAATACACAATACCCTCTGACCAGAAACGCTCCCAGAAACGCCTGATACTCACGATACTCAGGCTTGTCACGGACTAGCAGAACGTGCAGGACACTGCGTTGCAACTCAGCTCAGTATATGCTAAGGTTAGTGATTGTTTTTTTGAAATACATTTTGCTCTAAGAACAGTCGTTGATTAGGGTGCTGAGGCTTCAAAGAGCTGACATGAGAAATATTTTAAGGAAATACTTGAGATTGTAGCTTCGAAGGGATGAAACCTTGGGAACATCCTCAGGAAGTAATGAATTTGAGCGCTTTTGAGTGCGCTTCTCTCCACCCCGTATCATTCGACTATTCCTCTTACTACGTGTGGGTCCTGATCCCATTTCATGCCCGAATTTTTTTCTTTCAGAAATCGTCGACAGTAGTTTGAAAGCCCACACGCATCAATAGATTCTATATTGAAAATAATGTGTGAAACTTAACTAATTTCACGTCGAAAATAATTGAAAATTATATATTGAAAATAATGTGTGAAACTTAACTAATTTCACGCTGAAAAGGTATTTTAATGACAAATATACAATAGATATAGCTCATTACGCTCCTAAATGCTCCAAATTTAAAATGTTAAGACGCATAAGTTCCTTAACAAAAGCCACACTAGAAACAATTTATAATAAAACAATAATCCCAAGTGTATTATATGGTATGGCTCTGTGGGGCCCTTGCTCAGAATATTTAATGAAAGATCTAGAACTATTTCCACCTCAGAGCTGACCAATTGACTTACCCACAAACTACCTAGAGACATGGAAGACAAAAAAGTACTCATAAATACAAATTGGATGCCACTGAATTATTTTTATTGTTCTCGTATTTTAAACATAATGCATAGAGCCTTTTATAATATAGATTTAGATAATACAAATAGTCTAGTTGTGAAAAACACGTCTTACAGTCTTAGGAAATTGTTGAATGTTGTTGAATCCAGACTAAGAACCAAACAGGGTCGTTGTTCATTTAAACACAGAGCCACAATTGCCTGGAACTCTTTACCTGACACCATTAAACAGCTTGAAAACTCTGTCTCTTTTAAAAGAAAGATAAAATCTAGCAAGACCTGTGTCAGGGACATCAGCTTCCGAAAGGAATGCTCTGTAAATGGTGATAAGAACCCTGAATTTAGATATTTTAAAATTATTTGATCCCTCTTTTAACTATTATTGTATACTATTTTTAGCTTCATGGCAACTGTTGTAAATTTCTGTTTTTCCTTATTTAGACTTAGTAACTTCAGCCATACAGTTGCATATTTTTAAAACCTACCTATCAAATAAATTTATGTATGTAGGTATATATGTTTGTATGCTATAAAAAGGTAATTGACTGAATATGAATTAGAAACCTTGATAAGTGTATCTATGAGTAACCAGTTAAGTTAAAATGCTGCTCAAAGTTTTATGTTTGATTATAAGCTGAGAGAAATTGCTTGTGCCAGTGAAATTGGTAATCAAGCAGCAGCAAGAGAATTTGAAATTGATGAATCAATCCCTTTTTGTACAAATTTTCTTTGCTTTTAAGGTGTGGGTTATCCACCAGTGCAGGTAATCTGGGTAGGGAAATGAATGGGTTTAATGTCTCATGCATGCAGAGGTGTCAGGGTTTGCAGCCCTTAGTGGCACACCCCCAACAACAAAAATCATCTAATTTAACATTACCAATTCTGAGATCTCTTTATAGTATAATTCTTCTTACTCTCTGCCATACAATCTGTATGATATGAGTTCAGAGAATTTGTTATTGGATCAACTACTAATTAATCTCGTAACTGATTTTTCTTTATTCTCGTCTCTTGTCTGCTTGATATTGTTTTGATATCATAATGAGAAATTCTGTCTTGTCACTCATAGAAGTGAAGGTTTAAGTTAGCTTTATGGTTTCCCTTCATCAAAGTTAACCCTCAAGATAAGCCTGCCCTATTAATTTGTGATTTCAGTAAATTTTTTGCAGGTTAAGCAATGACATCAGGCCAGATTCAAACTGTCCTCGGTCCCATCCCACCCAGTGCCCTGGGCCGCACCCTCACCCATGAGCACATCAAGATGGATTACAAATGCTGCCTGAGACCACCCTGGAGGGAGTCTGATGCAGCCAAAATGGCAGATTCGGAGTTTACTATGACTAACCTTGGGTGGATACAGCAGAATCCCTATAGCCATAAACTCAACTTGGCCCTTGGAGATGAGCCATTTGATGATATTGTGGCAGAACTTGACTATTTTAAACAGGAAGGTGGTCAGAGTATTGTTGAAGTAACTACAGTTGGTATTGTACGGGATGTGGAATACCTTGCCAAAGCAGCATCAGTGACTGGCCTAAATATCATCGCTGGAACAGGCTACTATTTGGACTCCACTCTTCCGGCAGAAGTGAAATCTTCAACAGTTGAAGAGCTTTCAAAGGTTAATTTACCTTTTATTAGCTACATCATTTTCATTATAGCCCCAAAGTTTAGTCAGATGTCACTTATAGAGCCATTTAAAAAACAATTATTTTTCACTTTTCTTGCTAGACCATGGTCAGAGAAATTACTAAAGGTGTTGGTGATACATCAATAAAGTGTGGTGTCATTGGTGAAATTGGGTGCTCTTGGCCATTGGAACCCTCAGAGAAGAGGTCTCTCTTAGCAGCTGCTGCAGCACAGACTTCAACTGGTGCTCCTTTGATCATCCACCCTGGCCGTAACGAGTCATCACCCGTGGAGATAGTCAGAATTCTCCAAGAAGCTGGAGCAGACATCAATAAAACTGTCATGAGTCATCTTGATCGCACTATTTTTGATAGAGAAAAACTTCTGGAGTTGGCAGCCACTGGGATTTATCTGGAGTATGACTTTTTTGGTATTGAACTGTCTTATTATCAGCCAAACTATGCTGTGGATGGCATTAGTGATGCACAGAGAATCCAGAATATCAAATTTTTGGCCTCAGAAGGCTATGCAGATAAGATTGTCATTGCACATGATGTGCATACTCGCCATCGACTCGTAAAGTATGGTGGCCATGGGTATGCGCACATTCAGAGGAATGCAGTTCCAAAAATGCTGATGAGGGGAATTTCTCAGGAGTTGGTTGACAAGATTCAGATTTCAAATCCTAAAATGTGGCTAACTTTCAAATAAAATAGTTTTAATAGGGGAACCTTGAATGTTGTTAAGTATAAGTTGGAATAACTTCAATACATACATACATGCACTCTTTATTGTAACTCTTTACAAGGGTTTTTCAGTTACAAGGCTACATAAATATCACACTAAAATAACTAAATAAATAACTAAATAACAAAGGTAATAAATATGCATTAGAAAAGTAGTGAAATACAGTAAGAAAGACAAAAAAATTACAATGGATTGGATTGACTATGAACAAATTCATAGATTAATCAGAAAAAAATAGGTTAACAAATGAATTCTTTTTCTAAAACCTTTGACGGAATCTGAAGATTTAACATCATCTCTGAGGTTATTCCAGAGCCAAGCACCATGATAGGTGAAAGACCACTGTCTGGTGGTTCAATGGCACCTTGGAATGTTCAGTTATATGTAGGTTTTCTATTCAATGTTCAACTCCTCTGAGATGATAGTTACCCAGGGCAAAGTGGGCACTGGGTTGATGGCTCTCCTCCAGGAATTTATAGGTAAAATGTATTTTTCATTTTGATCCAGTCATTTAAAGAACAATGATTTATTCATAATTTCCTGGATACAATCTTCATTTGTCAACTGAAATGCATTAATGAATAGATCAATGTCATGACTTGATTCAAATGGCAAATGGTCCATTTTGTGTAAATGATCTATACATTATTAGTTAAAATGGATTTCAAGTTAGAATGATCTCAAGCATGTAAGATTTATTTATTCTTTGTTCAAGAATTTCTAGTTCCTCATCTATGTTAATGTGTTTGATGTTGCTGATCAGCTCGCCTTTTGCACCACTCTGTCAGTTTGATGAAAGATTAGCAAAGTCTCCACAGTTCTCAATTTAAGGTCATTCATCAATAAAATCAAATAAGCCAAGAAATTTTCCAAGACGGGTAAATGTTATAAACTTCATGTTGAGTATTATATTTATGGGACCTGTTGCTGGGAAAACGTTGGTTTCAGACAAGGGGTAATAATACCCACAGGTCTGATGTTGGATGCTGACTCCCCCAGACCCTTCCCCATAGATTTACTGCTGCACTAGTATTCTATAGGGTGCAACTGAAAATACAGGTTCTTTCCTAGGGCCGATTAGGGCTAAACCAAGGTCAAATTTTAATCCTGGTTTCTTTAATCCTTTCACAAAAGCCTTTTTGGGATAATTTTCTTTATTCTTTTTGGAACATCCAAGTATCAAATCGTAGCCAAAAACATTCGCACTGAATTTTCTTTTAAAGTTTTCAGGTCAAAAATCAGATTTTACCTTAAACCCTGGGTTACCTTTTTCCAGCTTTGAGCAACCCAGTCAAGCCCAGATTCTCAAGTCGCTTGACCAACAAACAACCCCTCGAACCACAGGGAGCCCACACAAGCGGCGTGTCTGGTCGTTTGTTCGAAATATAAAGAAATGTACATGTATAGGAGAATGTTGAAGAGTCGTGATATCGTAAACTTACATCAAGGAATGTCTATGTTAAGGCTCAAAGTAAATGTAAACCTACCTCAAATAAATAAAAAAGCATTTATATAGCGCTAAGCTCGACTAGTTCTCCGTAGCTAATTATAACGTAAAGTGACAGTCACCGCAAAACCCACCAAATCGCTCAAATTCGCCATTTTGAACCACAGAAACAACAATGCACAGCAAATGTGGTAGGTTTACATTTATTTTGAGCCTTAACATAGACATTCCTTGATATAAGTTTACGATATTACGACTCTTCAATATTCTCCCATACATTTCTATATTATTTCGAACAAACGACCAGACACGCCGCTTGTGTAGACTCCCTGTGCTCGAACTTGGTTAAATGGAGCCCACTGTTATTTAGCGGGGTTTGGAGCCGAGAATATCGTCTTGCAGGACTGGGTGTAGTTGTGAGATAAACATGGCGGACAGGTAGGCGCGAGTTATAGTACTTCCATTACCTCGTAAGGAAGTGCATTCGATTATTTCATTTGAATGGCTTTATCACTTCGGCATGTTGTAGATCAGCTATTTTCGGAAGCTCGCCTAGCAAAAGAGAAGCATGGTCATCGTGAGTGTTTTTTTTTTATCCTTTTTGTTGGAAGTTTGTTACAGAAGTAAAAAGTTTGCCTTATCAAAAGCGCGTAACCTTTTTATGTTTGATTTTTAGTCATTAAAATATTTTTCAGTTCCACTAAATGACTTCTCATTTCTCCCGTTCTTATGTTTGTCCTTTCAGTAACAGATGAAGTACTTTCCGCGTGAGTATCGATTTATGATAATTATGGTGATCGTGTTTGATAAGGAATTATGTCAATTTTGTGATAAATAGATTATGGTAACTCTCCTCAAGCTTGATTTTCCTTTAGGAAGTAAAAAAGAATAGCTCCCAATGACTAACTATAAAAGGTGACTCGAGGGACTGTTGGGAATTTGACAGGAACCCTAAAAAGGCGCAAAATATGGGCTGAATGCTGAGTGTATCTGAGATCAGTAAATGTGTGAACGAAAAGCATGATTTTTTTAAAGTATTTATCCCTAACAATAAACCATGGCAAAGAGATATGTATTTGTGTTTGATAATTAGGTTTCCTAGGTCTGACATTATGTCTGTTTTGCTTTCACCAGGTTACACTTTGTATTCCACCAGCCACTGTTAGATGCTTTAGACTTAATAGACAGGAAGAATATTACAAAGTTAGCAACTCCCAGTGGAAGGGTTCTATATCAGGTCAGTAAGTGAAGGTTAGCCTTCCAGACTGTGTGTACGAGAGCAACTTCACCTTGGGAATTTGGTCCAAAACACTTTCACCTGGTCCAATCAACTGGTCCCTTGCATTTTCTTGCAATCCAATCAGTTTGGTTGTTTTTACTTTGAGATCTCATGGGCTCTTATAGATATTTTACTTTCTACTGATTGGCCTTTGTAACTACTTTGGTTTTGGATTTACGGCATGCAATAAAAAAAAAAATTCTATTGGAAGCCTTGGTTGATGTATTGATCTGAAGTAGATTGATATCTTTTGTCATAGTTGTGCTCCAGGTAACAAAATTAATTATCAACCAACAGTTGATCAATAATTAAGTGATGATTGGCTGTTTGTCAGCTAATTTTTCAGTGCAGATATCATTTGTGAATGACTATCAGCTATTGGCCAACTTACTGTTAAATGTGGTTTGAACATCAGCAGACTATTGGTCAACTTTTGGTCAATCATCAGCTGACCATGAATTGACCATCCACAAATGTATAGACAGAGGCTACTTCTGGCACAAGTTGTCGCAAATTTTTCTTGTAGATTTGTTTGCAAGTTTACAACAGTCAATTCTCTTAACACTCATAAACCTTAGAATGATTAATTTCTCCTCACATTATCATCCCTGATTCACACTTTAAGGTCATGAAAATAAAGGATGTGATCACCGAATTGTCAAATTCTACTTACATACATACATACATAGGTTAATTGACCGCTCCCCCATAGGAGCTTTTCAGGGCCAACACCCACCCATCCCACCCAGGGGAAGACATCCACCACACAGTAATCTCGTGCGTGGGAAATTAACGTCTCCTACCCCTAACCCTGCAGGAGACAGGGCCTACGGTTTATTCGTCCTTATCCGAGAAGACTAGAATATCTATCCATGTCTTGATTATAGAAAGGTAGCAAATTCTCCTCACTTATTTTAAGACCATGAGTATTGGTCCAGCCAGGGCTCGAACCCTCGACCTCCCACACAACACAATCCGGTGCTCTAACCAATTGAGCTAACCGGGAGGCGGTTAGCAGCTTCTTGTAAGCGGCTTAGGAAATGTATAGAAAACAGTAAGTAGAATATGCCTACTGATGTTAAGGAGTAAAGGGTTGATGTGAGCTAATCTTAGAATGTTCCTCATTTCAGGTTTTGGGTAGTTCCAACATGCTTTATACCTGTCTTATTACTGGTGACTATTGTACGTGCCCCTCATATACTTTCACAGGTATGACTTGAATGTTAGTTTTAAAGAGTTTTTAACATGGAAGTGAATAATTCATGTTTCTGCCTCACTTGATGGCTCTAGGTAAATGTTTCCTTGATGTCTTTGATTTAGGTCAAAGTCATTACTGGAGATAATTTGCAGGAATGATAGACTAACTGACTAAATAATCACCGCCTTCCGGTTAGCTCAATTGGTTAGAGCGCCGGATTCTGTTGCGCAGGAGGTCGAGGGTTCGAGCCCAGGCCGGACCGATACTCGTGGTCTTAAAATAAGTGAGGAGAATTTGCTACCTTTCTATAACAAATGGATAGATATTCTAGTCTTCTCGGATAAGGACGAATAAACGGTAGGCCCCGTCTCCTGCAGGGTGAGGGGTAGGAGACATTAATTTCCCACGCACGAGATTACTGTGTAGTGGATGTCCTCCCCTGGAGTGGGAGACACCGCGGAAATATGTTTTGGTGACGTCACAGTGGTCAGTGGTCATCAACATTAGGCTCCCAAGTGCTTCCATGTGTTTGTGGACTGAGTTCGATGAAAACATCGGCCTTTTACATGGTTTTAAGTCGGAAAATATCCATGATACTTCTCCTTGTTTATTATGGTTGATCCTTTGAATGGGTTTTTAATACTAAAACCATGTCTTAACAAATAGCGGTACAGGGGAGTCATTTTGTTTGGAGTTTTGTGCTGTTTGCTGACTTTAGCTGGCCGTCGTTACGAAGTGCGATCGTGGTTCGTCAGTCGCCCTCGCCTTCAGAATTGTCACAAACAACAATAGTTATCCAGACAAAGCAAGAGATTAGTTCTGTAAGATAATTTTCCGGTGAGTCTGAAGACTGGTTGGATTTTTAAGTTTTATTAGCATGAAGCGATACACGTAATTATTGAGTTGTGAAAATATTCACACTCACTTTTCACCGACGTGCGGTACCTTTCCATTTTGGAAATCATTTGCTTGGTTGAGAATTTTACTTTTCTAGACTGATTTTCGCCATAACGCTCGAAACATCAGCTTTTGTAATCGTTACGATTGCCAATTTACCATTTCAACTTTGTTGATATATCCAAATTAAAATATGAAAACATTTGTTCATTTCATATACTTGCAGTTTTATCAACAAGTTATCTCTCATGAACAGAATAACGCCTGACTTGAGCTCATATAATGGTGATGTTTACAAAGGGAGTGGAAATCGAAGAAATTGTGATTTGTTTGTATTTGAGACCGTCCAACATGATTGGTTCATTTACAATTTATCTTGAATTAAGTCTTTATTGATATTAATCAATTGTAGATCTCCATTACTTGTCTTTGGTACGTTTGCTTGTACCTGTTACTACAACTGCTACTTTAATTTCCCAAACAGCTCTATTTATTTTACACGAAAGCATTTTCAATGAAACCCACTTTTTTATTATGATTATGATTATTATTATTATATTTTTATAACTCAGTCATTTGAAACTTTTATAGGCACATGCATGTTTACCTGAAGTATATTCCACTATCTTGCATGTGTATTGCATTAATTTATGCAAATAATCAACTACTCTTCTTCTTCAATTCATTTTTTTTAGATTAGCTTTGCATAGCTTTACATAGTTTCCATGTGCTTAAGGAATCATATACATCACATGCTCTGAAGCACTGTAAGGATAATTATGATCCCCATCAGTGATATTACATCATATCCCCACACTGAGAACATCCCTGTGAAACATTCCTATTTGACTTGTAACCATTTTTTTTCAAGGTGGCAAAATATATGTATATTGCTGAAACTCGTTGAGAATTTCTTATTGACTACAACTAGTGTAGCCATACCAGTGCTCCCCTCCCCTGTAATAAGTTGGGAAAAGGACATCTGCATGGTGCTATCATTGCTCATGTTTGGGGATATCCCATCCCTGATTTTTATTTGACTAGATCGGCACAGCAGTACACAGGCTAATTACAAGCTTTTGGTTACTCCTCATGACTTATTGTTGACTGGGAATTGACAGCTGACTTAATCTAATCAATTTTCTCCTGAAAATTTTTTAACTTCATTTGTTCGACTTCAGAAAGTACTTCTGATAATTTCCCTCTGACATTTCTAATTTGGAAGATTAATCATCATAATCATTATGTTCTTTACACCTCCATAAACACCAACAAGAGTTCTTTGTTTATAACTCAGGCAGCTTCTAAATGTAAGAAATCAAGTTTAGAAGATAGTTGATTCATTCAAGGCTGTTGCAATATGAGAAAAGACAATGCAGTGCTTTATTCACATCGATTAAATTATCTTATAATAATTATTTTACTTTACAGTAGTTTAGTTTCTTAAAAATTTGTTTTCTGGTAGTACCAAGATGGTAATGTTACTTTGTGAATCAGGGAGCTAAATAAAGCAGAAGTATTCTGTTAGCTCAGTAAATTTTATGTTGCAGATGGCATTAAGTTAGTAAAGAAAGAAAAGAAAAAGCAAAAATAAATAAAATAAAATGATTAGTGAGGGAAAAGCAGCTTAAAAAAAGACATACTACAAATTATTCATAATTGTAATGAGAAATACTTGTTGGGAAAGTAAAACTATTGCTCAGAAATAAAATTACAGCTTCTCAGAAAAAAAAATTACAAACAAAGGTGGAAAGTGAAAACTTTATTATCACTATAATGGACATTTTGTACTTAAAGCATACCTCGGTTTATTCTTCCTCTAGTTGAGCCAGTCTTTGTACTTTTGGGGGCTTCGGTCCTATGCATGTTACAGTCGTAGGTTTTTTGGCCAACTACAGTAACTAGAGGGGATAGGGTGGCCGTGCAACACGGGCATGTTTTGTCTTCTTTTCGGCGAATCTGACCGAAATGCCGTTGACATGCCGATTTATACGGTTCAAGCCACTGCTTTACAAACCTGATAGTGCAGCGTCCTCAGGTCACCGCTTCAACCATTCAAAAATCGTCTCATTTTTAGCCTTCGTTGCATAAGCTCTTTTATAAACAAAACTTAGTTGCCACAGAGCCGCCAGCGAAAAACAACAATTTCATATCGTGTGCAACTTCAGTTCGGCTTTGGCAAATTATATAATTGAGCTTAAGAACTATCCAAAAGGTGAGCCGAGTTTCAAAGCTAAGTTTACAGTATTCTTTCTAAGTTTTGACTTTTTACGCTGTCGATTTTACTCACGGCGAAAAACATTGTAAAAGTTATCGGCATTTCATGGTTTCGTTGAGGTGTCCGCTGACCAGTAAAATACTGTATCGTGCCCTCAAAAACGTATTTCCACGGTGTCGGAGTGGGATGGGTGGGAATTGGCCCTGAAAAGCCCCCATGGGGAGTGGTCAACTAACCTATGTATGTATGTATGTATAATGCTGTGAATCTCTAATTAACTGACCGACTAGTTAATGAATTAATTTGGATATATCAACAAGGTTGAAATGTTAAATTGGCCACCGTAACGATTACAAAAGCTGACGTTTCGAGCGTTAGCCCTTCGTCGGAGCGAATAGAGGAATTGTGGGTTGTGTGTGCTTTCAAAGGCAGAAAATGGAGCTACGTTATTGGTGGGAACATGGTAACGAGAAAAAGACGAATAAATTAGTGTAATGAATAGCGTTCGTTGATCCCTGTGGGATTTAGACTGCCGGTTTGAAAGATAAGCTTTTGTTCAAGAGTTTAACGGCTTCCCGTGCTACCTAAGTGCAAAGAAAGACCGCAGATTGCCATATGTTGCTTAGAATGATTAGGCAAATTAAAGTGTCTAGCGACTGGTTTCGATGTGTCCTTATCATTCTTTTCCACGTCGCGAAGGTGTTCTCGGAATCGGTCACCTAGTCTTCTGCCTGTTTCGCCGATGTATATCTTTTTGCAACAAGTGCAAGTTATGTAATAGATTACATTGGCGGAGGTGTACGTGAAGTGATCGGTGATCTTAATGGATCGTTTGGGTCCCGATATTTTATCAGTGTCGTGAATGAAAGGACACGTTTTGCATCGTGCACGAGTGCATTTGAAAGTGTCTGGTTGGTCATCAGTCTGAAAAGAACTTCTGACCAAAAAATTGCTTATGTTTTTGTCGCGTTTGAATGAAATGAGCGGAGGCTGCGAAAAGATAGTGCTTCTCTCTGGATCGTTTTGAAGTAATTTAAAGTTTTAAAGAATGATGGATTTGACTGAGTGGTTGTGAGGGTGAAACGTGAGAGTGAATGGAATGCGGTCGGAATCTTCCTTTTGTGACGTTTGTAGTGCTGAATGTCGATCAATAAGTTGGGCGCGGTGGTAACCCGCTTGAACGACAGAAATAGGGTAACCACGTTTATCGAAAAACTGGCACATTGACTCTGATTTGTGGTGGAAATCAGAGTCATCACTACATAAACGGCGAAGTCTTAGAAACTGAGAGAAAGGAATGGAATTCTTAACGTGAGATGGATGCGAAGATGAATATAACAAGTAATTATGCGAGTCTGTAGGTTTGTAATACACACTCCTGCATAAACCGTTGCCTTCAATTGAAACTTTGATGTATAAAAAGGATTAAGACTTGTCAGAAATTTCCCAGGTATATTTCAGAGCCGGGTGAAAAGAATAATTGACTGCGGTTATGAATTGAGTCAGCTCCTCTCTGGTAGACGATGTAGCGACCGTAGAGTTCAGGTTTGGAGCCGTTGTATTGGCTGAAAAATTGGTGTTCAACAAAACCTACAAAAAGATTGGCATAGCTAGGTCCCATTTTGATGCCCATGGCCGCACCATTGGTTTGTTTGAAGAAGTTGTCCCCGGATGAAAAACAATTGTTTCCAACCTCACAACCACTCAGTCAAATCCATCATTCTTAAAAACTTTAAATTACTTCAAAACGATCCAGAGACAAGCACTATCTTTTCGCAGCCTCCGCTCATTTCATTCAAACGCGACAAAAACATAGGCAATTTTTTGGTCAGAAGTTCTTTTCAGACTGATGACCAACCAGGCACTTTTAAATGCACTCTTGCACGATGCAAAACGTGTCCTTTCATTCACAACACTGATAAAATATCGGACCCAAACGATCCATTAAGATCACCGATCACTTCACGTGCACCTCCGCCAATGTAATCTATTGCATAACTTGCACTTATTGCAAAAAGATATACATCGGCGAAACAGGCAGAAGACTAGGTGACCGATTCCGAGAACACCTTCGCGACGTGGAAAAGAATGATAAGGACACATCGAAACCAGTCGCTAGACACTTTAATTTACTAATCATGCTAAGCAACATATGGCAATCTGCGGTCTTTCCTTCCACTTAAGTAGCACGGAAAGCCGTAAAACTCTTGAACAATAGCTCATCTTTCAAACCGGCAGTCTAAATCCCACAGGGATTAACGAACGCTTTTCATTCCACTAATTTATTCGTGTTTTTCTTCTTACCATATTCCCACCAATAACGTAGCTCCATTTTCTGCCTTTAAAAGCACACACAACCCACAATTCCTCTATTCGCTCCGACGAATGGCTAACGCTTGAAACGTCAGCTTTTGTAATCGTTACGGTTGCCAATTTACCATTTCAACTTTGTTGATATATCCAAATTATTTCCTTACCCCACCGACGCAGCCCCAAACAGTTTCTTTAGAAACTATCAGCCTTTATTAATTAATGAATAGAGTGTTTGCACGTGACGTCACAGCTTTATCATCCGCCATTGTGGGGGAGTAAAGAACCAACATGGCGGATGCTGATGCCCAACAGACGTCTCAACGCGCTTCAGAAGAAAACATTATTCATGATATTCCTTTGTCTAATTATGCGAAATCACCTGCAAGTATTGTAAAGAAGCGTTATATTGATAAGATTTCGTGTGTTCGTGTTGATCCTCTTTTGATTCCGGACGAAAAGTTAAGTAGGGAATGCCTTCGTACTGTTGAAGCTGTTGAAGCTGTTGATCTCGTGTTGCATTTGGTTTCACAAACTAGTTTTTATACGACAGAACAATTTAAGAACTTTAAAGCTTGCAAACCTACAACCAAATGGTTTACGGTTTCATAACCAGCATTTTGGGGCAGATTTTCGCTTAAATTTTTCGCCTAGCGGCAAATTCTTCCATTTCAGTTGTTTATCCTACAGCGTCGTCCAAACAATTACAAATTGTCCTGGTTATGTAATGAGTGTAAATTGCAAAGTGTTGTTGCTATGAAAAGCTCAAAACTATCCAAGGAGTCTTCCTCTCCCATCTCCAACACTTCTGATGATTCTGACATTATAAATTTGGGTGAAACTTACCATGTTGATGTTGAGAAATATGGGATAATTGCTGAACTATCTGCACATGACTTTGATGTGATTGAATCACCTAATGGGTGGCTTGAAAATAGTATTATACAGTATGCCCAATCACTTTTGAAAACAGTCAATCCAGCTATACAAGGATTTCAGCATACAAGTCTTGGAATATATTTAAATTTGAAAAAGTTGATGGGGATTTTGTTCAGATATTGCACACTGGGGGCAATCATTGGGTATGTGAAAGCTCAATTGGATGTGAAAAAGGATTTGTGAATTTGTATGACAGTCTTTTTCATGATGTTATTTTTAATGATCTGGAACAGCAAGTTCAGAACTTAATTGGTGAAGATTTCAAAGATATATCTGTTGTACCTGTGCAACAACAATCAAATGATTCTGACTGTGGTGTTTTTGCAATGGCTCAGTGCAACAGCACTTTCTTACAATCTGGACAAGGATATCCCAAACTTTGATGTAAATCAAATGAGATCTCATCTATTAACATGCTTAAAGAGTGGACTGATTACTCCCTTTCCTGAGGTTAAACAGTTGGTTATGTGACATTTTATTGCTTCATGAAGCATGAAGCAGTTCTTGCCTGAGAGCAAGGCATTCAAAGTCCACACTGTTTATCACCGAGTATTTATAAGTGTTATCAACAATGTAAAGAATGAATGCATGGCATCAACATGGAAAATGGGTTAAAACCCAAATGTTTGTGAATAAACTTATGAAAAAAATGCAAATGAAAAAAAATCATAATAATATTTCATCAATAGTTAATAAGTACAATCCATTCAATGTTGAATGCCCCATCAGTCAAATGGGATGGTAGGTGGGCAAAGATTGACAAGAGCTGAGCAAACTCTTAACATCCTGTCAATGAGAGGTACAGATTCACCAGATCTACAGGCAAGATAATCTGTTGGCAAAGTTTGTTGAAGGATGGTGTACTTCTGTCTCAATGTCCCAATAATTCTCTCAACGTGGATTCTCAGTGTAGCAATCTGTCTTGTCTTCTCTACATCAACAGGATCGAGTTGATCCTTTCCCTTTGTAAATGCTGGAATATTCAGGTCAGCATGACGGAACCAAATACTTTCATGCACAGTAAAACCTCTGTCAGCAAGGACCATATCACCTGGCAAAAGTTTCTCAAGAATTCCACACTTCTCAGTCAAAAACTTGTCTGATGTTCTTCCTCCCCAAGCCTCACTCACAAAACAAATTGTCCCTTGTGGTGTAACTCCAATTAAAACTTTGACAGTGTTGTGGTGTTTATAATTTGAAAAGGTCTGAGCTCTTGCAAGAAGGTTGGATGGCCGATCGATGAAAATTTCAAAACAATCAATAATAACTGTAGTTTTACGACCGAACGCATCCAAAAAACATCTAGGCATGGTCTTGTACAACTCATCACGACTAGGCCATTTAATAATTGGAGTTAATCGAATATCCATTACAGTTATCCAAGTAACTAAAATACGAGAGACAGAAGACGTCGAGATCTTTAGACGATATGCAAGATCAAGGTGTGGGACAGAAAGTCTTAGCTTCACTAACACCATACAAAACTCTTGAAACTTAGTTAGAACTCCACGTCGTCTATCAACATGTGATGCAACAAAGAAGAAGACTGTTTGCAGAATTTCAAAGGATGGCAAACCAGTGTAAAACTTAACTTTGTCATCATCTCCAGAAAAAAAAGCTTCGTCAAAATCAGAAGATGGCAAGTTCTGATGTATGGGCTCAGGCGAGAGCACAGTGTTACAGCTCAACTCTGTTTGGGTTACAGCATGCCTCAAGTTGTTGGGTAAGTTCTCAGAAATGTCCTCAATATCTGCCATTTCCACGTCGAATGATATGTTTTGAACACTATGGCCAGCTTCGTTGTGCTTTAATCGCTTTTTGGCAAGACTTATCTGAGAATTTTCAGAGTCTTTCTCGACCATGCGCTTTGTACGTTCTGTGGCTCGTCTGACTCTTTCCTGACTTTGCTGAACTGATGCTTCGCTAACCTTTAGTTTCTCGTGTCCAAGCTTAAGCGATGGTACCCAATCGACGTTCCACTTATCCCACAGAGGAGCAGCTATTCCAGAATGAAAATGTTCGCCGCAAACACGATCATTTTCAAGAATTTTGTCCGTAAGGTCGTCACGGCTTATGGCGGTCAGCCACCTTCGCCTACGTTCCGTTGACAAAATCTCCGTTTCTTCGCCTTGCCTCGTTACGATTTTGGGCACTCGACAAAAGGAAAGATCTTTTCGCTTAGACGTGTCGTGGGAACAGTTTAAAACCAAACAAAATTTCGGCATAATGCAATAAATTGAGAAAAACGTTGGAAGATATAGTAGTAAACTGTGTTACTGCACGCCTCTTTACTCCCCCATAATGGCGGACAGTACAATTTTGTGACGTAGCTGTGACGTAGGTGCAAACACTCTATTGATTGACACAACCATTAACTCGCTAAATGAAAATCAAATGATTCACTCAATGAGAGATGAATACACTGAGTGATCGACTGGCAAACTGATCGGCAAATTAAATATGGATTGATTAACTGTTGAATTGATTGAATAAGTGACAGCTTGCCAACAAACTGACTGACTGACTTAAGAACTGGTTGAAACTGAGACTGACTGACTTACTCTCTACAAGCTGACAAACTGATTGATAACCTGACTTACCCACTATTCCTCTAGCCCAGGATATTGGATGAGTGGATAAATCTCTATCCAGTGGATACTCCAGTGGTCGGTTTTTAAATACTTATCCACTAGAAAGCGATTTATCTGTTGGATAATGTCATCTGCCCTTTAAACAACTGAACCCTGCAGAAGATTAACTGAATGAAAATGTCAGACTAACCAACTGTATGATTGCAGACCACAGAATGGCTGTGGTCTAATTGCCCACCTGAGTGACATACTGCAATTCATCATATGATAAAAGTGAGCAAAATGTGAAGAAGTAGTAGGTTTTTCCTCGCAACTGAAGCCAAATCCTTGATAATGATTACTAGGGATGGATTTTAGGATCCCTCAGCTACCTGGCATGTTACCAAATTTATGATATGTTCTAATTAATGCTTTTTATCTCTAATAATATGTACTTCTCTATCTTCTTAGTGTTGGTCAAGATGGAATCTCTTATGGTAAGCAAGGAAAGGAAATGAGAATTGTAAAGTGTTTAAAGTAATTTGAGGTGTGCAAGGTTTGCATCGGTTTTCCCTCACTACTCTCCGATTGGTCTGAAAACTCGCAGCTCTCTCTCGTGACCATTACACCCTGGCCATTTACTTTTTCCCGCACTTTAGGCAGTGTCTTTGTTTTCGTTTTTAATGACTCCTTGCGATACAAACCTTTCTTTGAACTGGTCTGTAAGATTACTGAGGTTTTCAACGGTGCCGGTAGACCTCTTTGTCTTTATAAACGTTTTTTTTTAATCTCACTGTTCGCATTCTAAACTTGAATCTGTAAGGAACCCTACAAAGTTCATTGACTCGCTGTGACGTCCGTTGGAAAACCTACACTGAATTCAGAATACAATCTTGTTGTCCTCTTACATACACTCTTGCCCCAGTACGTGCATGTGATGAGTTCCAGTTGATTGTCTGCGTGTAATTTACACGTATTTTTGCACACTCTCATTGGGGCATTTTTATTACACGCATCCACCTTAATCAAGCAATGTGTGTTTGAAACGTGTGAAAAACGTGTAACACGCACATGTACACGTGAGCGGCACTGCGCACTTCACATGGTCTACGTGTAATTTACACGTATTTTTACACACTCACGTGGGTGCATTTTTATTACACCCATCCGCCTTAAGTTTCAAGCAGTGTGTGTTTTAAACGTGTGAAATACGCGTAACACGCACGTGTACACGTGAGCGGTACTGCACACTTCACATTGTTTACGTGTAATTTACACGTATTTTTACGCACTCACTTTGGTGCATTTGTATCACACGTATCCACGTTAAGTTTCAAGCAGTGTGTGTTTTAAACGTGTGAAATACGTGTAACACGCACACGTACATGTGAGCGGTGTTGCACACTTCATCCTCCCTTTAGGTCTCGCTCTATATCGACAGCCTGCTAGTAGTTCCATCATGAGAAATGAAAGCCGCCAATCTTTTTTTAAGATAAGCGAACTATGGTATAGCCCCCTTAAATGTTGAATGACTTATAACTTGTCCATATTTGACTATTGTAACAGTGCAAGCACCTGTTGGCTGTTCATCTCGCTGAGGCCTTAGGAGAATGCAAAAACCAAATCATCACCGATGAGGATTTTGTAGCCTACGTGTGTTACGATTGCGTTGCAGATAACAAAAAGAACGAGGAGCATCTATAAGAATTAGAAACTGGACACCTGTTTCTCCACCGCTGGTCATTTTTAACTTCACAGCACCAATGGCGATCAACATTATTGACATTTATATTAGAAACGGACCTTTTTCTTCCAGCTTCTTAGACTGGCGTTTCAAAATGTTTACAAGTAAAAGTAAAAATTATTCAAGAGAGGTTGTTATTTGCCATCTATCGAGTATCTGGGTTTCATTTGAGAAATTTGTCGAATTGAAATGACGATTTCCATAATAATAAATAAATAAATTGCTTTCAAAAAGCAGTTTGCTGCAGTTTTAGTCTTCTGCTCGGTTATTCAAGCAGTGGACGACAATATGAGTTTGCCGGCGTTAGAAATTTAGCGATGCGCAAACTGACAATCAATAGTTTACCACTCTTTTATTCTCCTTTGTACCAATTTTGTTGATTACAAGACTGGAAGGAGAAAAATTGATAAAATCACACTTTTAGAGAATTTTTCTTTCACTGAGACTAAGGTAGTAGCACGATAAACAAAAAAGGCGATCACAAGAAGGTGTGGTTGACGGAAGGAATTCCTTGCCCTTCCACTTTCCTTACTTAGACGTTTCTTCGAAGCACAACTTGTTCGATGACGTTAACCTCGCCTTTAAACTGGACGCAAGACATATACAGATGATGTGATCCACAGAGTTACATTCCCAGTTATAACAGCTCTACCTAGAAACCTTTTCACGTGCACCCTGCCCAAGACAAGACGAATCACGTTACTAGTCTTAGTATCGTGACTTTGGCTCGAAGAGCTGGGGGGTTATCACAAGATCCCAATTGCCACGTATGTTATCGCTAGATATACTCACCTAAAATCGTATTTGTAGCAAGTACGTGCTCAATCAATGAAGATTCCTCAGGCAATTCAGAATAATGATTTCCGAAAATATTAGCAGAACTGCATGAGTCAACAAAATACAAAGATTTCCGCTTCACAACAGAACCCACGCGCGATGTTGGGGTAAAGACGAGGAATGTTGGTAGGTCACGTGCTAACACGAGTGACGTTCGAACCTTTGTCGAGTGTTTCTCCAAAACCCTAGATCGAGCCGGTAGACCGATAAAGAACATACTCTATATTAAAACAAAACTAACAGCAATGTCTACCGCTAAGACAAAAGACAGGTTTAGACCGATCGGAGCGCGCGTAGCAACCTAAATTTTTTTGGAAAAAAATGGGCAAGCGTCACAGACTTGGATTCTGAAAATGCATGCGTCATTAACAAACTTCCGTTTTCGCAGCCCTCTTATGACGACGTAATATATGTACGTACTTATTGAATAAGTGAGAGGGCCAGACAGGAATATATTATAGCTCAAGGTACGAGGTCACGACGTACGGACCGAGGGCAGTGCATTGTTTTCTCATTTTCTTTTCTTTTTTTAGGTCAAGTCTGCCATTAGAATCCATGTTCTTGGAAAATGAAACAGAGCTGTTTGAGTGCGGGGCTGAACAGCTTTTTCGGACCGGTTCACGTCAAACCCATCCAGCCCTACATAAGTCAGTTTTCAATGGCTTTCTATAAGTTTGAGTGAGCGGGGAAGAACGGGTCGTGTGATGAAACAAGGATAATCTCGCCGTTTTTTATATTATTTACAGTCATATCCGCTCGGATTATTATTGAAGTGAAGATTGCATTTTGAGTGAAAAAAAAACCCAAAGCAGTCATAGTAACTAAATAGAAACAAAGAAAACATTACGAGAAAACTGAATAAGAATTTCAGGTAAACCATCTAAAACAGCCTGCAGCTGAGCCTGAAAAAAACGTAACTCCGTTTGATTTTAATCTTGCATCTGATAGGCTGAGAGAACGACGTTTTCCAGACCAATCACAGAGCGAGATACTGCAAAACCAATATAATCCCGGATCACTTTCAACATTGATAACTTGCTCTGCCACACTCCACAAATCACGTTAATATCATAAATTGTCTGGAATACTGAGACAGATTTTCAATTGTGCAGGGTTTGTGTGAATTTGTTTTTTCTACTTTGGTGCCGTCACGCTCCGTGAAGAACTTTCGCCTTTCATGATTCAAACATCAATCTCCAAGGTAAACCTCGTTAATCCCCGAGCCCGTTTAGTGGTTAGATAAAAAAATCACTTTCTATATCGTAATGCTTGAGAGATATCTTTTTGAGTGTGGGTTTTAATGGCAAGCTTGACACTGGCGAAGGACCGCAAATACGTGAGGAAAAGTTAAAAGAAATCGGATATTTTTGAGTTAAAACAAGTAAGAATTTCCTTAACAATAACAAGGCAACATGTAGAGTTTCAAACAAGCTCAAAACTCAAGAGTTCTTATATATTTTGATCTTGATAATGATGAAAACAAAGGCAAACTACTTGGTTACAGAATGTGGGTTTGGTTTTTTTCAATGTGTTTTCATTAGGTGTATTTGTTTTGACTAAGGAAGTTTTCTCTAAATTCAAATAGAGGTTGACCAGATTAAAACTCGATAAATATGAGGCTGTTTCTGTCATAGAAAAACATTTCAAGTGATGAAGACCACCTGAACTTCATTCTCGATGAGAAGGCAAATGTGAATTTTCAAGTTGAACCTTAAATTTTGAACGACGTGACGTTATCTGCCACCCAAAGAGTGGAATTTCTTTGTTATGTTTTCTACTCAATGCGATATGTTAAGAGCCGCGAGCTAGAACATCGCTCATCCAATCAGTTACTCCGCACTTCGTGTTCATAAAATATTGATCATTTTAATCGTTGGTTAGCCTACTTGGTTCATTTTTTATCAATTGCATTGTCAACATTCGAGTCAATTCCCCGTGATGAGCAGGTGAATGGCTTGCATTGGAAATTGTTTCAAGTTTTGGAGTTTCTTCTTTTAACTGAAAAACTATCAGTTTGAGGAGAAACATTCACCACCTAGCAGAGAAAAAATTTATAACGAAAAAGAAAAACGATGCGTTAGAAAGGCCTTGATAATTGAGGATCATAAAGCCTACACTTTTTCTCATTTTCACCTCTGAGGTTGCTTGTTGGCCAATAATCAATTGCAAGGTAAGGTAAAATCTTGTTTAGTTACACGTTAAGTTTTTCATGTTTGGGCGTTTCTGGAGTGATTGTTTAACTTGACAAATATCGCTGTAGTTTTCTGATTCTGTTCGTGATGTTTATTCATCATCACAAAAAAACGCTTTCAGTTACATTGAATAGATTTTAAAATGCGCCGGGGATGAATCTTTAGTGCACAATTTGCAGCGCTGTATATGTTAAGCGTCCGGTATAACTTTCTAACTTCTCACGTTGGCTGTGCTACTAAAAGTCAGTTCTATAACAAAGCCGGCGGCCAGATTCAGTTTCGATTCTTCTTTCGATAAATTTATCTACGAGCCATTAAAACTAAATTCAAACGTCTTTGATGCACGACAGAAGAGAAAAGTGTTTTTAAATTGTGTTATTGTCTCCATTAAGTCTTTCCAACTTACTGAGTGTCGGTATGGTTCAGATAACTGTGAAAATGGTCTTGTTAAGCAAGTTAAAGAGTTTACGTTAAATTGCGCTCTATTTTGGTCAGCTATGTCTGTTTTTGATACATAGAATTTTTAAATTTTGCATATTGAATTCCCTAAAGGTGTTTCTTTGGAACTGGTTTTACATTGCCTAGGGAAATATTTAACATGACAGGAGAACTGGCGTCTTTATGAAATTTACTTTATAACCCAAATATTTTTGAGTTAGTGGTATTTACAAATACATTTTTTCAAAACATAGGTTCTATTTGGCAATATATTTTGAAAGGTGGACGACATATAAACAATGACACCTAATTACAAAGAAATGATATGGGAATTTTTTCAAAAATTCTGCCTAATTCATAGTGTTGTTATCACGGTATATGTTCATATTTACATTACAATGTTCAAGGCGAATGGTTGAAAATCATTTTCACCCCTTAAGTTTTTGCTTATTTTTGTTCCAAAATATGGTATAAATATAGAAAGATTGATATAGAAAGATATCAAAGTAACCTTTGCCTCGTCAACGTACCTAAGTATATACTAAATTATCTAGTGTCTTCTCAAGACAAAATGTACTTTTTTTTTTTTGTCAGCCATAAACAGTTTTATAAACCTTGTGATTGAGGCAGAGGATGAGTGTTATCTTTCAATTGTTTTCTCACAATGGGGAAACACTTATGAAAAACCAGTTCGTAATGAGTTAGTTGTCTTAAAAACCAACAGCTGGCACGGTATGGAACTGGTACGGTATGAAACTGATACAGTATTGCTGGTTTCCATTCACCCTCCAGGGAACCAACCGTGGAAAGATAACTATAAAATTAAAGCCCAACATTTTTTTTTAGAAAATTAAGAACACCTTACAAGTTTAGGAGACCCCTCACTCTTCAAACGCTTTGCTAGTAAGGAGGTGTTTGAAGGCTACTGAAATATTTATGAAGGTTTAACCAATTTTCTACAAGCAGAGAAACATTGCACAAACTGACAATCAAGTTATATAGCTTGCTACAGTGTTCTTTGCAACACCTGCAGGTGCAACCAAGAAACGTCAGAAACTATAATTTTTTATTGAAAACCCAAGTACTAACATTTCAACAACTGTCCTCATGTTGAAAACACCAGGTTCCATTAGGTATAGTCTCTAAGAACCGCCATGATGATTCGTTCAGGAAATAGCTTTTTCAACCCCTGTCACCCAACGATGTTTCGGAAGTGACCCTTATGAAACACGTTTTCTTAATTTTTGCCTCTTTTTTATTCTTTCTTTCATTTTCATTGCAACAGTCCCCCCTCCGAAAAAAAGGGGGAAGAGAAAGAGAGAGGAAGAGAGAAAATTGCCCATTGAATTTCGCGCATGCCTGTCCTAACCCTCTGGGAATAGCTTATTCTTTATTCCATGTTTGTGAGGGCTCAGCCATATATTTTGGTTTGACACAAAAATGTTTAAGAGTGTGACCTTCAATTTTTCATACAAAATCAACGATCTTTGGATGCATGCTAAATTTTTTGTTGCGCATGAACAGTAAGGACTTCTGCATGAGAAACATATCAGGGAATGTTTTCAAAGTGGTCGCTTTATACTAGTTCATGTCGACATCACGATACTATCGGGCAATAGAATATAAACAGTTTTTATTCTCAAATATCGTGACTATATTATTGTCTGGAAAGTCTGCAAATAAATTTTCAATTAGAAAAAAAAATAACGATTTTTTTAGAACCCGCCACATGAAAGGCGCGACTTGAAAATCGCGATCCGCGACTTGAAAGGCACCATCCGCGACACTCGACCATCATGTCAAACTCATCTAAAACATAACACTTTATCGCCTGAAGGACAATCTTCCCATCCGGTTTTTGTCATTGCAGATACCCTTGTATTCTTATTGAATAGCTTAACGGCCTAAATGTCGTCGCTCTATGGCAGAAATGTTTTTCTTTTTTAACAAAACGTCAAAAAATCTGCCCTTTCAGACACAAAAAGTTCGCGTGTCAGCAATTACATTATAGTGTGTCTTTTTATGTAGAATAAAAGGGATTGTTCAAAGTTCACTGCCATTCAACTGAGGAGATATTCGTTCGCTCGATCGATCACGAAAATATCGACGGTTCACGAATCCTCAGTTGTCGTCCAGCAATGGAACTTCTCGACAGAGAGGGTAATTCAAAATATTTTAAGGATCTAGCTTCGCAAATATTAAGTTGAAAATGACTCAAAGGAACATATCGATGTCGAGACTACATAGAAATGCTACAGCTCTAAATGCTGACGTGAAAAATTTCCTCATATAGAAAGATAACGTGGATTGATCTTGAAAAGGCCTTTACTGACAGCTATGGTTTATAGATTGCTAGAAGAAAATGGGAGTGTAGACAGAAAAAACAAACCTGAGGATAAAAACATTAATTTTCTGGTCGCTACAGCTAAAAAACAAACAAACAAAAAAACACACAAGCTTTCTCTCAGTCTTAAGCACACTTACTCGGAGAAACTTTTTGACATCTTTTTTCAACTTTTAAAAACTGTCCCTCTTGTAAAAGTTGAAGTTTTTGTTGGGGAAATATGTCGTTGCAAGAGAACTGATCTGATCTCTTGCTCGCCGTCCGTTGTCTCCTGCGTCCACTGAATCATTATAAATAAATCTTCCTAGCAGACCTCCTTTCAAATAACACTGCTAATTTTAATTTTTTGTTTGTATTTCAGTTGATCTAACTCAAACTTATCTTTATGATGACCAATTTCATCTGAATTTCTCACAGACCCAGCTGGTTTTGAACAATTGTTCTCCCTTGTAATTTTGGAAAAGAGTGATTAAACTGTTTGGTTTTTTTTCTTTGCAGTACGCAGACCACCACCTCGGGCACACAAACGTCGCCGAGGAGAAATTAAAATGAGGTCGAATGATATTGTCTTCTTTATCGCTCTTTTACGCTCCACAGGTAGGAATATTTTTTATTTCTTAGGTTCTGATATTGTAGTCTATGTTACCGCCTTCAATTGTCCTCAAGAATACATCTATTTCAGAGCTTTGTGAACTTCGACATAGAGGGCATCTAGCTCGTAAGTCTAAGCCAAAATTTAAAGGGCAAAAACGATTTCCAACAGCCCTCTAAAATGCGTTTTGCCATACAGTTTATCTAATGTAACTTATTTGGAAGAGTGGAATTTTCTCTCAAGACTACATAAATTCTATATGCTATAGTCTCAATCGCTACTCTTAATAACTGTGGTTTGATTGATGGAAACACATGAAATATTACTGAAGTATACCGTGCATCCTTTTGACGAACTTTCCAAGTCTGTCACTGGTGGAAAATTGGGAAGAAGACTCGTTCAAACTTTATTTTATTTTAGTTTTGTTTGTGAGCGGAGCACTGGAAGTAAACGAAACCCGCCTTCACACGGACTTATTCAAAGGATACAACAAGCACGCACACCCTAGACCACCCGGGACAGGTCCAGTGGTGGTCACCTTTGATTTCCAACTCATTCGGATCCTTGATGTGGTGAGTTTCTTTTTTTTTTTTTTTTAATTCTGAGGGAGGATGGGTGAGTCTAACGATAATTTTTCGGATTCGAATAGAATAGTCAGGGTTCGAGTTTTCCTTTCTAAATTCAGTGATGACTCCACCCTGATTTTCAACTGCAATCAGAAAATTTTCATGGAAATCTGGGGAGTTGGAAGAGGGCATGGACCTGTGATACTCTGGTATCTCATTTGATCATATAAATACGTCGCTTATGCCAAGAAATCTAAACAAACTGTAGTGTAGAAGGTCATGTGGCTTGTAGAAAGACCCTTTACAAATTTTCAGAGTTGTCTTGGATTCCCATCGAGTTTTTGTAGTCTCTCATTTTTCGTGCTTATGTCCTCATTTTGAATCAAAACAAATGCGTCACTCTTGATTCCTCTCTTGATTAAACACGCTAATGAAATAATTTGTTCCCTGCAGAGTGCAAGAAGTCAGTATATCACCACGTATGCTTGGGTGAACCAGGTAATGAACACTATAAACTTTTCACGTATTTTAGTGGTTCTGAAAGAAAAGTGACGTGCGCAATGCGTTTTGATTATGCTAAGTTTTCCCAACAGGTCGAGCTATTTACTCCATTGGTTTTACACTTTTATCACCTTCAAAAATGTTTAATCAAATTTTTTAACCGACTTGCAAACAAAGTATCACTAACAAAACTTGCGACCTTCAAACCTTCATTGTAGTTTTTATCAATGACTTGTTGTATGATAAGTGCATCCCTGCTGTTGTCAGGAACTATAGCTACGACTGATGTTATAGCCAATACAAATGGACATTTGTAAGCTCTGTCGAGTCATAACAATGCTAAGGCCCTTAATCAGTTCTTGGCTTTTTTTGCAGTATTGGGAGAACCACTTGCTAAAATGGGATCCAAAGGATTATGGAGGAGTGAAGGAAATTCATGTGTCTCCAAGCGACATTTGGGTGCCCGACACACTATTGTACAACAAGTAAGTCTGCGCTGTACCGGTATCGCAGTATGCTTATTCTCAGTACTGTACTTCATACATTTCCTAAGGTGTTGACAAGGAGAATTTATAGAACAATCCAGAGCTTCTTTAATTTGTGATCTTTTTTTAAGGTCATGAGTGACTCTTGACCTTAATGTGTGATTCAGGAATAATATTGTAAGGAGAAATTAGATGCTAGTCGCTCTTATGGTTTATAGCCGGGGTTAAGTTTAATAACTTAAATCTAGTTTTTATGTTTGCCTTTGCTTGTGTTGCAGTATAGACGATGAGGAGCGAATGGGAGGGGGCAGAACGACATATACCACCAACATAGAACTGCATTACGATGGCAAAAACACGTGGTTAAACCCGGCCATGTTCAAGAGCATCTGTAGCGTGGATGTCACAAACTTTCCTTTCGACGATCAAGAATGTCAACTGAAATTTGGCTCTTGGGCCTTCGACAAGTCCAAGATAGATTTGGCCGTAAAAAACGGCAGCACACTAAACACATACTACATCAAAAATGGCGAGTGGAAAATGCTAAACTTGTCCGCAAAGAGAAATGCCCTCAAATATCAATGCTGCCCGCACGAGTTTGTGGACATAACAGTGAGTGCAAAAATCCGACGAGAATCATTGGATTACATCCTAAAGTTGATCATTCCATGCTCGCTGATTTCTTCCATGATATTTCTGGGTTTTGTTCTTCCGCCTGAGTCTGGTGAACGAATCGGACTGAGTATCACAGTTCTGTTGGCAATGACCGTGTTTCAGCAACTTAGCTCCGAGTTCATGCCTTCGTATGGTTTTCCACTCCTGGGACAGTTTTATTTCGCAATTATGCTGGAAATCGGTCTCTCTCTGGCTGTTACTACGCTTATTTTGAATTTTTACCATCGGAATAGGCGACGAATGCCAAAGACTATGAGAAAAGTGATTCTTCAATGTCTAGCACGCGTGTTATTTCCATGTCAAAAACCAAAGAATTGGAACGAAATTCATCGTAAAAGCGTACTTCGACGAAGACTCGCCAACCGCAATGTTCTGGATGCTGAGAGAGGGATAAGCTGCAGTGACTCAGAGCTCTGCGAGGAGGATGAATACGTACAAGAAAAGAGCACGAGACGCGATCCGAATTTGACCACGTGGGTCGTACAGGAGTCTGGCACCACATGCACGCTTTCTCCTGACGGCACTACGAACGGGGATCACTCGTTTTGTAACCTCGCAGCATCGCCACATAATACTCGCAGCAAAACTGTCGTGTTCTCAAAAGAGTGCTTTAAGAATCTTAAAAGGAAAAACAGTTTTCGTTCTCGGGGCAAACATCCCAGCCGGGCGGGAAAGAAACATTCTTCATCAGGGACAAGTGGCAGACAGCGTCAGGTCGACTCGCAGTACCTTTCAGGCAACGTTCTTGACTGGACCGAAGAGAAGCTTAAAAACCAAAAGGAGTGGATTAAGGCCGCACGTGTGCTGGACAGGCTGTTTTTGATCATTTCAATCTTCTCCTTCATTGCCACGTTATTGACAATCTTCCTGCGGGCTCCAAGGTTCCGTCTTTCTCAATAAGAAAGCATCAATGAGCCATCCTTTTGAAAATAATTCGTTTCCAGCAAGAGAAACTTCGTCCCGCGTGGGGCATGAAGCTTAGCTTCACCTAGACTCCACGTGTAGAAAAAGGGAGCTATAGTTTTATAAAATATGTGACAGGTAGCTGAGCGTAGAGATTGGCGTTTGTCTATTTTAACTTGCTTGCTCGTATCTTTCCCGGCCTTAAAATTTGGACCGGTCCCTCAACTGAAAATCTACCTCTCCAACCACTTCCACAACCACATGAAACTGGAAAATTAACAAAGCCTGGTGTGCCCTAACATTTCTGCGCTATAATTCCTGCTTAACTATCCTATGGTGCGCTTCGCTCGTTACTGGATGGCTGTCGTTTGCTATAATTCTCGTCCTGAATCTATAGAAAAGTTCAAGATCGCCCGACAATCATTCGGGTGAAGCAAGACTCGTTTTTCTAACATCCTAGTAGTCTTTTTCACATGTATATCCCTACGTATAAATAAATTATTGTATAGAGGAGCTGGTTTTCCCACGAGGCGTCCGTCGACTTTATAACTTTTTGCACTGAAATTATATTAGTGTAGGCGCCAAAATGTTTAATGAGATAGTGAGCCTTATCAAAAGTCCTTGCCGAATCAAAAGAAAGAGAAAAGAGAGAATACAAGACGGCATGTCGCCTAACAGCTTCTGAAAGCCCTACTTTCACCGACTGCAATGAATAAAATGATATTTTTAGATGTAAAACTATGTCCAATTAGAAATAACACACAAACTTCTACCAAATAAACCTTCGCAAACTCTTGTTAGTGCTGTACTTAATCCTCACGTGTATACTACTTGTCTCTTTCTCCACAGAATCATAACTGTGATCAAGTCAAGATGAGCAGCAACCAGCTAAAAAATAGGGCATTCCCTACTTTTGGCTGACTGAAGAAAATCACCAATGTAATACCCCATATGTGACAAATTTTAATGCTATCTTTACCAGGGAGCATATAATTAAATGCATTTACATGTAAATAAACATGTACAGTGAAGGTGCACAACTATTTTCCGATCCTTTACATTGAATAATACCTTCTCTACAGAGTTAATAGTGTTTTTTGCCTATTGACAGTAACACACAGTCCTTATTACTTCATCTTGATAACCCCACATGGTGTAGGGAGAGTTTGAGTCAAGGGGGTTCCTACACAACTGTATTACTAGTGGGGAATGAGATTTTTTTTTATCATAATTACATGTTTATGCGCATACGTTTCTTTCCCCAATCAACCCTAAAGGCATTGCTGGGACTTGTGAGAACCTTGAATGCAAAAAATTCTGTTTTCTATGAGTCAGGAGTAACCATATCCCTGGCTACTTGGAAAGCTGCTGTCAGTGAACTGAGTTGAATCTTCTCTGAGGTTCCAGCCGCTAGACGGTATCTGAAAACAATTAACACACACTGCAGTAAATGGCTTGAACCCGGGGGTAACATGTGAAGGTGTAGTCTGATCGTCAGGGTGAGTGTAGTCCTGAGAAGGACTGTCGTCGGTGGTAGTGACTGACGTTTCGACAACCTGTGCGGAAGTCATCATCAGAGTCAAGTGAATGATTGTTGTCACTTGACTCTGATGATGACTTCCGCACAGGTTGTCGAAACGTCAGTCACTACCACCGACAACAGTTCTTCTCAGGACTAACACACACTGTTGGACAAATCAGTGACAAGCTATAGTTGATTTCTGTCGTGCTAAACCCAGTTAATCAAAACTTCATAATGTTTAGATCAAACAGAGCCAAAGAGAAGTCCAAGCAATCACATTCAAACAGCCTCGAGTAAGGGGAACAAAAGGTAAAATAGCAGTGGGACACTATATCCTTGTCAATTGAAAATAATGTACAAGTTTCTATGTAGTTATGATAGCTGTTGTGCAGACTTACTCAACATCTGCCATTTTTTCCAACAAGTGAATTCGGATTTTCTGTGGAAAGTTAACTAGAGAAAGAAAAAGTAAAACCTTTAAGTCATGAAAATGTTTGATGAAAAAGAAGCAGGGAATATATAATAAAATGAGAAAGTGCGCTTAGGAGCACAATGTGACAAAGGTTTGAAAGTGATGAATGAGTCTCTTGGAAGATGAATGTGATGATGGTGGTGCACGAATACATGAATGAAGATAAGTTCGAGGTAAGAAAGAAAGAAGAAGAAAGAAAGTCTTAAGCACTCTAAACAACAAACGTGTCTAGTTACAATGATAAAGTTGAGATCGGACGTCAGCATTATCAGGCGCCTCTGGCAGCCGCTTCAGTCCATGTAACGATCTCACCTTCCCTCCCATCCCACCCCAGGGGAGGACATCCACAACACAGTAACCTCGTGCGTGGGAAATTAACGTCTCCTACCCTAACCCTGCAGGAGACGGGGCCTACGGTTTATTCGTCCTTATCCGAGAAGACTAGAATATCTATCCATTTCTTGATATTATAGAAAGGTAGCAAATTCTCCTCACTTATTTTAAGACCATGAGTATTGGTCCGGCCGGGGCTAAAGCTACTAACCTCTATGAACATACAGGTGTACTTCTGTGAGAATGTCTTGAAGTGCAAGTCCTTTCAGAGTTTTGAGTACTGTTATATCTGTTTAATGGTTATGGATTGTACGCAATGTAAGTTTTCTTGGGGTTTCAGGATGTGAGAAAAATCATAGGGCTTCATGTTTTAAAAGACATAAAGACAAACACTTAATATCTGCATGTTTCAAAAAATAACAAAGCACAGTGGGACTTGAGGTGAATCAGTATCAGTGAGATAAAGCATTACAACAGACTCAAAACCAATGTTTGACAATGATTTCTATACACTTTGCCAAAATTTCCAATTTTTGATAGATTAATTCAGTTCACATAAAGGAAAGTTTGATTATTAATTGTTTGGTAAATTTAAATTTTGATTTAATGACTCATTCATCAGACTAGAAGGGTAAAATTTTACAAATGTTTCACTTAACTGTTTTCACTTAAGTTCCCATTGAATCCTTGTAACATTTTCTTTGTTTCATTGAGTGACCTCTACACTTTCTTAAAGGTTTTGGTTTTATAAAACTCAAACAAAAATGGGCTCTTATCACATATAAACTATCAAACAATCTTAAATTTCATTTATGGTGATTGACCGTTGACAGAGAACCTTTTGCCTTAGCTCTTCCCATTACAGCAAACTTTGTTTGGTAGTCCTTTTCTTGACCTTGCAAAAAAGTACCTAGAAAGAACGACTTTATTTGGGAACCAATTGCTCCATAAAACACCTACTATAGAACACAAAACAAAGAAATGAATTGCATTCCAGAGGATACTACTATAGGCAGTATTGAAGTCCTCATTTAGCATCCACTCTACTATGTTAGCAATGTCTGATCTCAGAGGTTGTCCTGTACAAGTGTAAACATTCACTTCATCAACAGTGCTAAAAGCCATGGAGGTGCTCTGAAAGGAGACAAATAAAATAGGTTACCATTATTGAACAGTCCTTAGTACTTGAATGAAAAGGGGCCAGAGATGCTAGTAAGACTCAAAAGAGCTGTGCACCAACCTGAAGAATGTTTAAAGCTTTTCTCATGTCACCGTTTGCCAGTCTGATCAGGCTTTTCATTCCGTCATCAGAAACTTGCACTCTGAAAACAAACCCCATGGTATGTATGTATAAAAATACCCACCGAAAGAGGACCATAAACTCTAGTTAAATTGAGCTATAAGTCCATTTTTTTATATATACAACTGATAATTGATTATGTTAATATTAAAATCAGACATCAGAAAATGCACATCTCAGCTAGGTTCTGGGAAATCAGCTATAGAGTTTATGAGGATAAACCTACTAAGAATCAAAGTATGTCTTAATTTACACTGAACTTTGAAATCTGAAAATTAATCTATTGTGTTATTCAGGGCTCTAAGAACCTTACCCTTCAGTTTTGATGACATGTTCCAATCTACTCTTCATCTGTTCATTATCAAGAGGTCCAAATCTAAACCTTGTACAACGAGACTGGAGAGCTGGAATAATCTTTGTCAGGTAATTACAGATCAAACAGAATCTGGTGTTCTCTGTAAATTTCTCCATTACTGCAAAGAACAATGGAAAGAGGCCAAACTTACAATACAGCAAGTGATTACAATGACTGTGGATACAAGTTCTGTTACTGTATCTGGTCAAAGGAAAATTTTTGTGCCTCGAAAACGCAGACCTTGAAAAGTTTGTTTTCGACATTTGGTTATGTTAAAAAAGGATTTTTTATAGGAGAACATTTAAAACAGCTGCAATTTTTCAAGGTCTGCATTTTCAAGAAACCTCGAGGGGTGTCTCGAAAATGCAGACCTCGAAAAATTTGTTTTTGACATTCAAAGAGAACCGCGGTTGTGAAGCGATTTTTTTTCAGCGAGGGTGAAGGAGACAAAGACGTTACAAAATTTGCGGCATCTAGTGAAGGTTGCTGTTTGTCCTAAAGTGGTTGCAAGAATGATGTAATACGAGTGTTTTGATTTCCTGCCATTCAGTCTTAATGTTTAGGTTTCATATCTCCTCGAATTTTTGCATTGCCTCGATAGAATACAAGCAGGCAAAGCCTTTCAACATTTTTTACCGGTTTTTCCCACGACAGCAATTGCTATCGCCGAGGGACTTGAATTTTTGCATTCAAGGTATGTGGTACACCGTGACTTGAAACAAGGGAATGTCTATTTAAGGAGCTATATATGGTTTTGTTCCACGCTCATGTTGGATGTCTGGGCATGAATTATCAAAGTAAGTATTATTGAAGTAACCAAGAGTGACTTTCACCAAAATTTGTTAGTTTGCAGACCACTGGCTCAATATGAAACAAATCTTCAAATTGATCTTTGCTGACTTCCGGTCATGCGTAATGCTTGTTACTGACCAAGTCTTCCTCACCGAAAAACTGCTTCACAACCATGGTTCTCTTCAAAATGTCGAAAACAGAGACACCCAAAATTTTTCACAACTTTTAAAAGGTGAGCTTTTACTTGGGAAATTGCTAATTCTTCATGGGAGAAAGAAAAATGCTGATGCTTTAAAAGAAAATGAGCAAAGAAGAACACAAAAAATTCAGGGAATAGAATGGGTAAAGGTGCCAATTGTGAACTGTTAGCAACAGATGGAAGGTAAAAGCAGTCCACTTTGCCTCAAGCAAATTATATGTAAAGGGGAAACCACTGACAATGAAACTACAATATATATATCTTATTAGATGTTTTGTTGCCTAGTATCGCTGAGTATTTTTACGAGTTGTGCCGTATTCTGAAAAGCCCATAGGGCGAGTCAAAATACAAATAACAGGTAAAAATACTCAGCAATACTACACAACTAAACGTCTAATAAGTTATTTACTATCCAACACGCCAAACTGTTATTTCAGTGCGGGCGAATTTCGCAGAAGTTTATTTACGTGGAGTGCATGACAGAAGTATGTGAAGTGGAACAGAATTGGCGTGCTGTCGTGTTGCTGTTTCTATTTTCTTCAATAAATGAAGAAATTTCCTGGTCATCTAGCTGTTTTTCTTTGTTCAATTCATCTAATAAACTTGGATCTGTATTTGCCAGCCACTCTGACTCTTCGTCGTCGGAAATGTGATTCAAATTGTCCGCCATTTTTCTTTTCGTAACTACAATCCAATTCTTCGCTTGAGCGATGTGAGAAAACCTGTTTAACCGGTACTCTAGAGTACAAATAACGCGGGATATTTGTACTCGTCTATGACGTTATTTGTACTCTATTAAGTGTAGTTGGATAATAAAACACGATATAATTCTACTGGTTTCTTTCACGTGAAGTCTTCAGACTTTTTAATTTGCACACTTTTTCTAACACAAAATTATAATTACATTATCTAATGAAAATGTTTAATAATAACCACAATGTAATCAACTTAATGAACTGAGAGGGCAAGCGTCCTGAAATAAGAATCCAAGATAAGAATCCACCAAACAAATGACTGCGTTTAACAAGTAGTACCTCTTCGTAAGGCATTCTGCGCATCCTGAGTCATAGCATCTGCTTCATCCAAAATTACAATTTTAAAACCAGATCTGCAATACAGAACAAGTCATGGTGCTAAAGAATTTAACTATGATTATTGAACTTCTAATACTATTCAACACATATTAATAGATATCCTTTACAAAACTTCACTCACTTAAAAATTGTTCTTGTACTTGCAAAGTTTAAGACCGCCCCTCGAACAATACCAATACCTCTATCATCTGAAGCATTCAGCTGAAAATAGAAGATTGCATTATTCATGTTGCTGAGATTTAAAAAACAGAAAGCTTTATGAACCCTCCCTGTTTCCTATTATATAAATTTCAATCCACAAATTTTGTTAAAATTAATATAAATGAAAACATTTTAATTTCAAGTCCCGCAGGTAATTCACATAACAGCTCTTGTCTACCAAAATAGCAACTTGAAACTGTTTGAGAAAAAATAAAGTTTTTTATATCAAATTGGAAAAACTATAAGAAGTAACTGATCACCTCTAGCATATATAGCATTTTCCTTCATTACTTTTTCCTACCTCAAGAACCATAGAGTTAAACTCTCGTGCAGAGTAGATCTGTTTAGCAACAGCTAATATAGTTGAGGTCTTCCCAGTTCCAGGTGGACCATAGAATAAAAGATGGGGCAATCGATCTTCCTCAATAAATCTTTTGACTGCAAACAGTTGAAAGAAAAATAATTTTATTGACAGTACCCGTGTCTGAGTGTAGCCTGAATTATGCATCTTACTTTTTACGTTAAATTACACAACAATCTTTGAATGAACAGACAATGGCAAAAAGCTGACATTTTGCCTGCTGAAAGGTGATAGTCTTTAACATTTCAACTCCCAAGATCTGACTGTTAATTCTCCTCTCTAGCTACTAAACATTTCCTTGTAAATTAGTTACACGAATTTGGTGTTAGCTCAAGATATCAAATTCTATTGGATAAGTTTTAGTATTCTCATGACTTTTTCTCCGGACAATGGATGGATAATTGAGGGAGAAGTTATAGGTAAATTACTTTTAGAAGTTAAAGGGTTAATCCACCATCCCATTGTAATAATTATGTAATTACTGTAATAATAAGTAATATATGACGACTTCAGCATGGACAAAGTGTGTACTTCTGCGAACCCCACTAAAGTGGGGTTCATGCATATGTATGAGCTCTGTCACCTAGAAACGCGTGACGTATTTTATGTCACGTTCCACTGGGAGTCTTTGATGGAAGCTGTTTAGGAAAACCAGTTTGGATGCAGTTGGAGAAACTAAGGATAGATCGAGAAATTTGAGCAAACTAAGTTAAATCTGGAAAGCTTTGTTTGCTAAGTGGAAGCGTGTTACAGTTCAACGAGCAGTTTAGTAAATGGTTTGATCTCTGAAACTCATAAAGATTTCGTCCGTGAAAGATTAAGCAAATTCACGCCTGAATAAAAGCAAACCATAATTTGAGCTTTTTGTTTACAAAAGCTTTGGTGCTGTTTAGAGGTAAAAGTGGTCTTCCTAAAGCGTTGACATTGTTCACTGAAGGAAATTTGATGTAGGTAAGGGGTGCTTATTTACTAGTCTTTTTTATTTTGATATCTCGTACCGTTTGTCCTGATTTAGAGCATAATTCCATTTTGTTCTTGTAGCCGAACGTAAAGAAATGAACTGAATGTTTCATCCCTGATCTCTCATGGATCCCCGACGCGGCGATTTCACTCTGCATTCCAGCCGTCAAAGGACATGATCGCAAAATGATCGTTCACTTCTTTAACAGTGCATGCACACCAAACTCCTTCATTGACTGCTTCAGCTTTGAAGCCAACAGTTTTTGAGAGCGATATCTCATTTTTCGTCAACTGTGCCTTTTGCTCAAGCGATCAGAACAGGTTTGCGATTGAGAGCCAGTCAACTTGTTTTGATGAATCTGCAATCAGTTGTGAGGACACTAAAGGGTGTCCAGTATATATTGGGAATTCTAGCCCCTCGTCGCGCATGTGTCGATTAAAACCGGAATACTTAATGAAATACACACTTTGTCCATGTTGAAGTCATAATGTTGACAGTGATTTTTCTTAGAAACAGAAAAAATGGCTTCATATATTTGCAAATATTGCCTCACCACTTCACAGTTCTATTATGAACCAACATAATAACCAGCTCCCAGTTGGCTTGTTCGCTCAGTTGGTAGAACACTACTCCATTATTGCAGAGGTCATGGGTTCAAATCCCACACAGGTCTGAATTCTTTTTCAGGCTTTAATTTTACCACTGCTCAAGTAGTGTTCATCACTGTGAAGATTGCTCTCACGAATACTCATTTCTTTAACTGCAGTTTACATATATGACCTTCATATATTCACAAACAGAAATCTTAGCTATTTAAAAATGTAACAGTAAAGCCTTCCATGTGGTTCTAGTCACAACGTGAGGGAGGATAGCTTACTTGTTGTGATGATATCTCTGTGAGAGATTAGATCTTCTAAGCTGTTGGGTCTGTACTTTTCGACCCTGTAAAGAAATTTTGAATTGAACGCATATATTCAAAACTCTGTTGTAACTTCAAAGACTGTCACAACGTGATGCAGGAGTAATGAACTCCATTCCTCTCTAAAATATGAATTCTGAGTTAAAAACAGTGTCTTTAACTCAAATTGAAAGATTTCTTCATAAGTATAGTGTCCCTCTTAATTCATGGTATAAAACCCACTGTATAAATAGCACTATCGATCAAGGGAATGGAAATAAGCGAGACAAGTTGGACCTACAGACACACGACGATCTACTTCATTTCTCATCTTACCAGGGAAGATTTCGCTTCTGCTCAGGAACGACCATTTTATCCAAATCGGAGTTGTTTGCTTTTTTGCAAGCCTCGTGGGCATGAAATAAAATTCTGGAAGCTAACTTTTATAATATGCACGCTTCTTATGATATTTAGGTGTTTCAAGAAGATACAGACCACCTGACGCGGTGTAAATGAAGGTGAGTAGATAATTAACTGTCAGTGGAACTCGGCCTTTGCTCAGTCCGCCATGTTTGGTTTTCCACTAGTTTCGCGCCAAATTTATCACGCGTGTCCAAAGTAATTCTTACCGCTGACTGGAAGAGTTGCGTTGAATTCATAACTACTGACAACTGGGAGCCTTTGAATCGTGTGGAATAGTAACAGGTTTTCTTTCCTTTTTTAAGATTTAAACGGCGAAATTTAAAGGCTTTTAAATTCGAATTGATGAGTCAGATAACTATCAATAAGGCCATGGCAAGAGAAAAGTGAAGTTCGAAAGATATGGTGTCATCATGAGATTAAGGACCCCGTTCGATTTTTGGCCTTAGCGGAGATGCCCTTCTCAACAGGATATGTAATTTTATTACTGAGTCTTTTACATAGGGCGTCACTGTGGACAAGAAGCTTTGGGCAGCATATGAACGAGGTGTTAAGCGGCTTACATGTTAGTTACCAGCCTGTTTTAAATCTAATTTCGATAAGTCAATGGGGATTATTTTACCACAATGACAGCAAGTAACGATCAAAATTATGTTGTTGTTTTTTTTTTAAAGATAGAATCATCCTGACAACTGGTCAACGACTTCAGTCAGTCTAGTCTAGGGTGACTTGATCACGCTCACAGGGGACTGGAAGTGGTAACTTAGCTTTGGGGCGACGTGGTTTGAAGCAACATTACAACAGGGCGACCTGACCTGCATGCAAATTAAATATAGCTAATAGGAAGTAGGAGGCTTCCTTTTAGAGTATCAGTCACTCGGAAGTCCTCTTTATTCGTGATAAACTCAACTGACATCCTTTTCCAGTCAATAGACAACATAATTTGTCTCCGTTTTTCAACGTTCCCTTAATAATTCAAGCTTACTTCTATTTCGCCGAGCAAGAAGTGGGTACCCTTTGACTCATTTACTTTCCCTTAAACACGCATATTCCCTTGCTCGCTGGATGGAATCGTAGAGCTAACTCTTTTAAAGGCAGGACGCGAACCTGCAGCAGCATCAAATCCGCGACTGAATCGCAGAGAAGTTAATTTCAAATGCTTTTCATATATCATTTAAGAAAATTCAAAAAAGACAACATAACAAAAGAGAGGACGCCTTTGTTTTGTTTAAGTCTGAAATGGAACGAGCAAATGAGTTAATGCTTTCTTTCTTCTTTCAAAGTGAAGAGCTACTTTCTTGATGCAGAAGAAACTCGATAAAGTCCTTTTTCTCTTTCGTTGAGTGCAAGGAAAGCATGCAGTATTTGCTGTGCAAAGCAATTTTGTGACGTGTTTTTATTTTTTAGAAACTGCACAAGCACTTCACGAACAGCCGTTGTTTAGTTCGCTCAATGAAACCTTGGAGCTTTTAGAAACAAGCCAAAGAGAGTAGTTACACCAATCAAGATGGAGATAATCAGAAACAGTCTGTCCAATACACGTGCCGCCTTAATCCACTCCTTTTGATTCTTTAACATCTGTGGAGAAAGTTCCGAGTCTTCCGTATCCTGAAAAAGATCGAAAAAAATGGATGTAGCACCGATGGACGAGCCTCTTTTCTCAGGGCTCTGGTGATGAGTGCAACCATGATTCCTTGAGGTCTTTCTTCGAGTGTCCATTTTGGAGTTTGGAAAACTCGTTTTTCTTTTGTACCTGGAATGCCTGGTTCTGTTTCCCGATATGGTGCCGTAAGCTCGACCATTTGTATTCTGGTAGTGTGATATGCCGTTCGCCGGTAAACCAAAGTCATTTTTTTTTTCCAATGGGATCCACGGATCGGAATACGTGGAATAAACCTTTGATTCGTCGTGCTTCAAAAGCGATTCGGCAACGAAAAGCGAAGCTTGCTCGCTGTCAGAGCTGCCCTCTTCTTCGTTGCCATTCGCAGTTGACTTGCAATTGGGTGCTTCCACATTTGTTGAAATCACTTCCCAGTCTTTGGCACTCCTTTTTGGGAAAACAACTCGAGCCAACCATTTTAATATCACAACTCTTAGAACTCTTGGCATTCGTCGGCTGTTACGGTGATAAAAGTTTAATATGAGAGTAGTGACAACCAGGGAGGCGCCTATCTCGATCATACAGGCGAAGTAGTATTGCCCAAGCAGTGGAAATCCATACGAAGGCATGAGCTCGGAGCTGAGTTGCTGAAAAACAGTCATTGCCAACAGAACTGTGATACTCAGTCCGATTCGTTCGCCTGACTCAGGCGGAAGGACAAAACCCAAAAATATCATGGAAGAAATCAGCGAGCATGGAATGATCAACTTTAGGATGTAATCCAGTGATTCTCGCTGAAGTTGCATTTGTATCGTAACATCAATGAATTCGTGCGAGCAGCATTGATATTTCTGTTTATTTCGCTGAGATTTCAAAAGCGTCAACTTCCATTCTCCGTTCTTGACATAATTGTTGTTCAACATACTTCCACTGTGTGTGTGAAGATCTACTTTTGAGCTGTCGAAGGACCAGGAGCCAAATTTCAGCGAGCAATCCTGCTCATCGAACGGGAAATAGGTCACGTCTACTTTACAAATGCTTTTGAAAATGGCGGGGCTGAGCCATGTGCTGTTTCCGTCGTATTTCAGGGCAATGTTGGTTTTATAAGTGTACTTTCCACCGGCAAAACGGTCTTCTTCATCAACACTGAGAGAAAAAGAGAGAAAGGGACTAACGATTAACTCAAGTTTTCACAATATCCTCAAAACAAGCGTATCTGACTCAAACATTAATTGCAATGATAATGAACCTCTTTCAATTTCACCCTCTTTCATATTTCGGTGTTAGGAAATATTCTTCTGTTAGCAACAAATAAACAAAAAGGAATTGGATGATTTTCGTTTAATAAAACAACTCCACTTACTTGTTGTACAAAAGGATATCAGGGACCCATACATCAGATGGCTGTATGTGAATTTCTTTGATTCCATTGTACTTTTTGGGATCCCATCTAAGCTGAGGATTATTCCAATACTGAAAAAAAGGAGATTTAAAACTTCTCATACACATCTAGTAATTAACCTTCTAAATTAAGCAAATTGTTTTCTTTGGCATGCATGGAGAAATTGCAATCGGTCGCTCACGAGAAGCCACCATGGAGAAAGTATTAATTTCAAAGAAACTTGATATTTAAATGCTGGACTTCGTCTGGTGAAACTAAGGGATGCGGTTAAATAAATACTAAAGGGAAAACTGATCGAAAAAGGAATGTAGTGGCAGCTTAAAACAGGATTCATGGAAAAATTCATTTGAGCTAGTCGTTAATTAAATCAAAGTAGAATCAATCAAAACCGCCGAACGGATCAAAAGAAATCTAACAAGGACCTAATGGAAACTCAAAACAAAAACATCAAATTGTCTGAAGCGCGGCCGCGGCAAAAAGTGAGAGGCCATGTCTTGATGAGTTTTATTTTTGTCACAATGATCTGATTGTTTGGGAGGATCAGGGGAATCACACTGAGGAGAATAGCAAAACCAATGTAATCTCGAATTACTCTTGACAATCAGTTGAGAATTTCTTCAATCTTAGGAATTAAGTTTACTCACCTGGTTTACCCAGGCATAAGCCTTGATGAACTGGTCTTTGGCACTCTAAAAAAAATCATCGATTTAAAGATTTTATGTGATAGAATTGTGCTACGCTCTCGTTGTCATATTTCGAGTTCACTGACCCAAGCCAACAGTCAGTCCTCATTTACCTTAAACGAAGAGGAAAATTTGTCGCGACTGAACATTGATATTTTGTTTGTTTTTTTTGTTTACATACTTTTTATTTGTCTGCACGCAGTGCGTGCCTTTGAATTAGTGACGTTAGGGTCATTTGATTTTACGCGACCTCGTGGTTAAGAAAAAAATTATAAATGCCGGGTTGAGTAGTGAAATATAGTACTTATTTTGTGGTGGAAGCGTTTTACACGACAAAAGTTACCTACCACATCGATTATGCGAATGAGTTGGAAATCAAACACCACTTTGACAGGATCAGCCCCTCTGAGAGTGGGATGGTTGTATTTGTTGTAATTTTGAAATAGGTCTATGTAGAGTTGCGTCTGGTTAGATTTGACGGCGCCTTGTGAAAAGAAAACAGAAAATTTTGGATGATAAGTAGCAATGGGCACTTATATGATGGAAAAAGGTACAGTCTGAACTCGTGCCAGTGCCCACTCATCCGGAGCATATCCCGGTTTCCTTAGCAAGACGGGGAGTATTACTGCTCCCGCCAAGAAAAGGATGCTGGTCCATTGCAAGATTGCCCCTAGCATCTCATGGGGATTTTCTGGAAATTCACGGGTACCCGTATTTACTCCTGCATGGAGAGAGGCACTATCAGAGTTAAGTGTTTTATCCAAGAGCACAACGAATTGACCTGGCCTGGTCTCGAACCCAGACCTCTCGAGTCGGAGTTCAGCGCATTATATAAATATAAGGCCATCACGTCTCCCACACTAACATGTTGCCCACACAAAAAGGCTTTATCAGGGAAAAAGTGGAGCAATAGCCTGAAAATGACCTTTGATTTTAGGACGCAATAAATGTTATGGCACAAACGTCATACCGAGAGTTTAATAAAAAATGTGGGAAGAACCAGCGAAAGTTTTGTTTTGTTTTAAACCAAACTGGGTCGGAAGTTGAGTTGCAAATGAGTCATTTGCAAATCAACTTGCGATCCAATTTTAAAATCCAACAGATCAATTTGCCTTACGTTTCCATGACAGTATTCTAAAGGAAATTCTTTGTTTTGATGCATGTGTGGTAGTCTTGTAAAAACTAAAATACCCAATTAAAAGAAGATAACCATGAAACGGTGGACCATGGGTGAAGACATACCTTTGACATAGGAAATGAACACCAAAAGGGGGACAAATTTCTTCATTGAAGTAATTTTGTACCCCGTGAGCATTGCGTAGACTGTCAGCTAAGACTGTTAGCATCTGGAGGACGATCGTCTCTAGTCCGATCTGTTAGGAAAAATTGAAAAATGTGCAATCAATTTGTTGGTATCTCTTGGCTACCTCTGCTTCTAGATCTTGCTCCATAGGTTGAATTTCAGGGATATCCTTTTTTAAATATGTTTAAACTAACATACAGAGTCTCTCGTGCAGGCTCTTTTTTGAGTTGAAGTCCACCCCAATTAATTCATTTCAAGATCCCTTTCTTAAGATCCTAGGAGAATCAACAAATAACAAATCCCGGGCAAGAGGTTCTTCTCATATGAACATCTCTAGCAGCATTTATTCATATCCATCGAAGCATTCAAGGAAGACGAACAATTTCGACTTCAGTAAAAGACCCATGAAAACTTGGAATCAAGAAATGACCTTTACCGAACCACCTTAGCTTTGGCCTATTTGAAAGATACAATTTCTTTCTTTAACCTTGTCTTAATGAGAGTCAATATATATTACCTTTAAGATTGTACAAGTTTGTTGATCAATTAGAACTTTTTTTCATAGATATTTTTCTACGGCAACCTTATGTGTTTTTGTCCCTGAAGGTAAAAGTACATAAGATGAGTCAGCAAAAGAGCTGAATGGCTCATCTGGCCTGGGATCATTCCCATCTTTTAAGCCTGAAGCGAACTACTGAGACAAAACAAATAGTCCACTTTCGTTTATTACTGCAATACATCTACCTGTGTTGAGTCTATAGGAAGCCCTTCTACGGTTAAAGTTATTTCAGTTTTATGGACTGAGTTGACAATATAATTGGCCATCGTAAAGAGTTTCAAAGCTAACTTTTGAGCGTCAGCCTTCATCAGAGCCCTTAGCCCTTTGCTCTGAAGAAGGGCTAACGCTTGAAACGTCAGCTTCGAAACTCTTTACGGTGGCCAATTTACATTATCAACTCAGTTAATAAAACCAAATTATTACACGACTCGGGCAGTCAGAGGGCCAATAACTAAAATCAACCAATCAAAATGCTCTATTGCCGGTCCAATATTCTCAAGTATTGGACCGGGCACTGTCCCGAATGGTCCCGAATGATATCGCACTTGTGTCCCTTTGAACTTCAGTCGTATAATAAATCTCTTATTAACCAGGCTTGCCCGGGACCGTACTGGAAGAATATCGGCCCTCGGTCTTTTTTGTACGGACCTCTGGCCGATATTCTCCCAGTACGGCCTTCGCGCTTGGTTAATAAGATATATATTATCTTGTTACTCCCACCGACGTAGCGCCCGCACAGTTTCTTTAGAAACTTACCCCCTTTATTCTACGGTCAAAGTTAGTTGTTGCAGAAAGTGGACAATAAACTAAGCAAGCAAAAGAAATGCAAGCCAACTCGGCCCTAAGTTGTAGTACTGTTGCTCAGTACTAAAGACTATTTGGTTTGGCTCTGAAAGCTGTCCCGTGAATAATAAGTGGGCTGTTGAAATGCTAATAAACGTTCTCAAATAGGGCGGCCCTCTTTGTGAAACCTCAAATACAACAAAAATCAGTATGGCCCAAGGCTCATGGTAAACAAGCCTAAAGTGTAAGTCATTGTGGAAGAAGAGCATGAAGGTTCCATTAAAATTCGATGTTTACTGATGTCTTGGGCTTAGCCCCTCATATAAAATAAACAACCAATTTCCGCGCAAAAAAGGAAGCGACAATTTTTCATTTTTCTTTACAAAGCCTTAAAGTTGGTCATATTTCCGGAATAAAAGTTTAAATTAATGCGAACAGATGACGCCGGTGCATGTACTCGCAGTTGCCTTGCCGAGGGCAAAAATAAGCAAGCCCACATGTTATCTCCATAATAATGGCCATAAGAAAGACTAATGATATTGGGCAAAGAACAAACCAATGTATACCAGCAGGAAGTTACTTACAAGAGATAAGGAAGAAGTTAGGTTGTTACCAAAGGACTCATTGGCACCTTGAAACGCCTGTGATTATGTGACCATTCTTTTTAAAAACACACTTTATACTTCAACATGCCTCACGCATTAATTTTAATTTTTGAAACTGATTGGAGAGCAATGAAAGTTTGCTTTTTGATATATTATCTTCATAAATTGTAAATATTTCTTCAAAAATAGGGGATGTATAAAATGACAATTGTATGCGAAGGCCTGCGTCTTTTTTATGAAAAAGCTTCGTAAGAATAAAATAAAGATAGCTGATGACATTTTCACCTCCTCAAATAATACTGGTTTTCTGATCCTAAAATAATTAGCGACCTTAATGACGCATCGGTGTAACTTCTACAAACGCACTGCCAATTCTCTCATAAAAGTTGAGCCATGAGAACTTAACAAGATTGTTCCCTAGAAAGCTTTCCTCTATCCTGTTAAAAAAATATTGTAATTTTCATTATATAGTTGAGCTTATTCAGAGAAAAAACAAAAGCGCACTAACTAAATAGGTTGCGTACCTTCTAATTTCTGTGCTCTGCTCTGGGACGATTTCACTAAGGATCGTGCATCACTAGGTGAATCGTGATGTTAAATATACTTTTTCCTGTAATAATTATATACATTGTAGCTTGGTGTAGGTCTTATCTATATCCCGGCCGGCAATTCTAAACTGAAATAACATTGATTTCCTATTAAAATGTCATCCATACATAATGACTATGCCTCCAGCTGCTGTAATGAAGGCAACAGAGCGGGCGACGCAGTATTAATTTTGTAACACAAAACTTATTTAAATGTAAATGATACCTATCACTGCAGAAGTGTTGGATACAAAGAAATATATCAAGCAAAAATAAACATCTCAGAGAGTAATTTGGACTATCATGTGCACGTTTGTTGGTTCAGAAATGGTAACACAGTGCTCTTGGGAGGAAAAGCCGATGAGCAGTCAGATTACGTATTGTTGAAATTTCAAAGACTTCATTACAACGTTGTTGTATTCAAGATACAACGCATTGTTCTCGATGTAAAACCAACATCATATTTTGACCACAAGAGTCTGGTAAATAGCTTTTAGGCCACCCTTTTACACGTGATAACTGCTTCAAAATCTCATTTCTTACGGAGACAATATGTCATTATGGAGGACATTGTTTGTCCCTATAAGTGTCTGTTATTCTAAAAGGTTCACGTATATCTAACAGAACTTGAGATGAATGTTACTTTTGAAGGCAATAAAATATTTGCGACATGAGGATCATTTGAAATCAGAATATGACTTAGTCTAAGACTTCAAAAAAGACAGAACTTTGAGTACCCATCAAAATCTTTGAAAGGCAATCTTTACGTGTAGTTTTGTAGTCAACACAATGGCTCACATTTATTACCAGAGATGGCACTGAGTAGAACGATTTTTCCTTTAAGTTACACATGAGTGATAACTTCTTGTTTCCGTGATTGTGTCACATTGTGAATACTAATGTATTTGTACGTGAGATAACAACACATTAAGATACAATTTCCATTAGCACACATCTAAGTGCGCAATGGACGTGCAGTGGGTGTTTGGTGCGTTAACCTCACTAAGTGCGTACTTTTATGTTGTGAGATTCGAGATTGTATATTAGAAATATTCCATTTCACACACCTGTGGGTCATTGCGTGCGCACTTGTTTGGGAGAACACACGCGAAAAGAGAAACAAAGCCAAAGGGAAGAATTATAATCTGTTAATAACCGTCAGGTATAAATATTACTTGCCCGTGAACGGATCATGCCTATGTAAATCATCAAAACATCCTAATTTAGGTACAAGGAGAGATTTTACCTTGCATCCATAGCTTTGGGTAAATTTCCATGGCCAATATGTGCAGTCAAGCCGTTTGGTAAGGATTGTGAAAAAGGTTTACGCCTTCCAAATTTTTTTAACTTGCTGCACCCTTTGTTCGTCACTTGTGATGCATTTTGCGCAACTCAGTTTATGAATTCAAACTTTACAAAAAATTGTATTGTATTGTATTTTATTACATGGAAGAGTTTCTTTTAAACTAATTAATGAATAATGAATAAATTAAAATGTTGGCGCATTACCAAGCCATTTTGACGGTGTTGGAAAATATCACTGGAAAACTGACACGCAAAGGTTGAGTTTTTTTAAATTTACGTGGGTGAAAAAAAAATTGCTGTAAAAACCGCATGCATAGTTGCTTTATGAACCCCAGCTGGTTATTCCATGAACCATTCGCACTAATGAAGTGGCAGTAAAGCATATGGCGACAGATTTCCTTCGAAAACTGAAGAAAAATTTTCGAAAAGATGACGAGCAACGATACAATCCCTTTTGATTGGATATTTTTTTTCAGCAGCTTTCATTGTATCCCATCTTGATATAAAAATACTAGCGGAAGCTAACAGGGTGCGGTATAAAGTACAGGCATATTTAACCAGAAGCTTTCAGTCAAAACTGTAGACAAGTGAGACAATTTCCATATTCTCCTTCGAAGATGGTTCTGTGCTTTCTTGAATAAGAAAATTCTAGCCTGATGCCATTGTCCGTAGCTTTGATCAGTTGAAAAAAGAGATTAAAGATAAACCGCCAAAAAAAATATTGGCTTGTATCAGTACTGTACTGCTTAAGGTATTTTAGAGATATTCAGATCAGTGGTGCTTATTCAAATCAGATCCGTATTGTTAACAAAGCCTTTTATTTGGAAGCGTTACCAGTAAAATTATCAAGTGTCTTTCTCATCATAAAAAAAACAAGTTATCAGGTTGTTCTCGATATAAAATCAGAAATTTATGGGCAAACTTTAGCGATTTTTGGTTTCCATTGAAAGAGGTGATTTTCACCGAACATTTCCGACACCGTGTATATCCATGATGTTATTCATGTTTATTAGTTTATCATATCTTTATAAAAACCCAAACGTGTTACTTAAGCCAAGATGGATTAATCATTCTCATTTTTCTAAGAATTTCTTTTAAATGCTTTTATGCAATGCCGACTATTTAAGCAAAAATACAAATTTGAATTAAATGTTCATTTGCATAGACTGTAGAATGTTCTCGCAAGATATCTGTTTATTGAATCGAATTGAATGGTGGGGAGTAGTTGATTCGAAAGCTTTGCAGATCATTTGGACCGAATGGGGGAGCGATTTTTAAACTGAATTCGAATAGAAATATTAACGTCAACTGTACGGGTTGAAATTCAGATAAGTTTGTGTATGATTCAAGTTTTCTGCTCTGTTTATAACATCGTGAAATTTGAAAATAAGAACAGACGATTAGACATTGGCAATAAAATGAAATTCACCGAGTCTTGAAAATTGTGCTCTGATGTTGTTAGCTGTCAAGAGAATTAACCACACTCACCTTGAAAACTTCCCAATCTATATAGCTGCCAATAGCTTTACAAGAAAGATTGTTGATATGGTTTGTTGAGTACACGTTTTATCGTTATCTAATTTGGCACAGAAAGTTGATGGGATGCTATCCAAATCTAGTGAGAATCAAGATCACGTGTGTAGCCTTGTTGTCTAGGATATGCCTCATTGCATGCAATTTTCCAGTAAACGACTCACAACGGCAAGGTAATTAGCAGTATTCATATTTTATTTTAGCTTAATTGGATATTTTATAGACCAAGCGCAGTTCCTGCGCCTCAGCAAAGTCCGTCGCACGAGTAAAAATTTAAAAGAAAAGGAAACAAGCTAGTGCGCGTCTCTCCAAAGCGACGAATGATTTTCAAAAACATACTCAAGGGCGAGGTAAAGAATTCAAATTTCTAACAGGTTGCAGAGGCTGTCAATTTGTTATTAATAAGTCACTGATCAACTTTAGAAATTTGATTGGTTTGACTCACAAGATGTAAAAAAATGTAGCTGCCAATGCGAGACAAAATACGTAGAAAGAAGAAGAATTGAAAGAGATGTTGGTTGCGAGTAGGCACCAGATGCTTTGAAATTAAGGATTAAGTTGCGATCCAAATCAACTGCATTTTTACCTTTCATTCATCACATACATCAAGTTACACTTGCCGTTTAGTTTATCCGTGTCCCGAAAAAAAATGCATTACGCAGTTGATCTCTGACTCAATAGCGTTCAGCAGTGGTATACCCAAACATAAATTTCTTGGGGAAATCCAAGAGGAACCTTGAACTGTCATTCGTTTGATAAAGCTGGCCAGCTTTGTGTTGCTTTGACATCAAACTTTGATCCAAGGGAAAGGTGTCACAAACCTTTGACAAAAAGGTGGCAAATGCCATCCATTCTTCACAGATGCCTGTGATATTTGCCAAAAGAAGGTAAGAGCTTTGTACACATTATTAAGTCACCTAATGGAGAAGTTTGCCTTGAAATTTACTACTCGCCCCGTCTTGAGATCCCGAAAGGTGGCCTGGCCATACCAAGATTGTCTTCCATGTTGAAAACTGGACTTCGGATATTGGCATGGTAACATTAGGTAACCAAAACTTGTGGTGCGTAAACAGCGTGTGCACTGGCTATCATCGTCTCGGTCTCGTCTCGGCGCGGGGGAAGAGAGGAGGATCACTTGGGTCAATTTTTTCACGGGGCATGTGCCGCTGGCTCTCAGGACATCTACTCTATTGTAACGTATTCCTTGGCCAATTATAGACCCCATCTTAGCTATTTTGGGGGAAATGAAACACCTTTTTAACCACAAATTTTCCCATTTTTAAATCTCTTCTTACAGAATAATTTTATCCCCAAAATCCTGAAAATGTGCGACCCCATTCTAGTATCTCTATTGAAAATACAACCCCATCATAGTGAATGAGAAAATGGGACCCCATTCAGCAGTTATATCCATCCAGCCTGTCCCGATTGTGCTCAGAGGCTATTGAAAAACTTTTGGCGTTTGAAGCAACTTCTCCAGCAACCTCGAGAAATGTTTGTATTTCTGAGCAATTTCTGCACAATTATAGGTTAAGAACACATATCAAGTACGAAAAAGTTAACGATTTCATAGAAAACTTCAATTTATGTAAATTTCTTGAATGTTTACCAACCTCAGTTTTGAACACATAACCTGTCACCGACTTGACAGTTTCAATCGATAAGACGCCTAATGAATCATGTGTTTTGTTCCGTTAGAACTATGAATATCCTTAAATTTCTCCCATATTTTCAAGCAACTCGTTAATTATGACTGGTATCAAGGATTATAGCAAAGAACGAAAAGTAAAATTTTTCAAAATATCAAGAAATCTGTGTAGCAACTTTTTGGCATTCCAGTGAGCAACTTTCCAGCATTCAAACGAACATAATCGGGACATGTACGTCTATCCATCAGCCTCTTTCTTGAAAGTATCCTCGTTCCCTTTCCCGGACGTTTCTGCATCAGCCTCTATCACCTTGCTTAAAGAAAGCTGTCACTTAAAGGAGCACTCTTACGAAACCGCCCTATAATTTGAAAACCCGAAAAATTCAGTTATTTCATTATAATATGAATTTTTATCGATTAATAAAGCCTTTTCAATAGTAATTTTAGTTGAAAGTCAATTCTAGGGCGAGAAATTACGATTTGAAAACCGTTCCGCCATTAATTTTCGTAATTACTTGCCAGACTCAAGAAGACTGGCGCGAGTTTGGAGCGTGACGTGGCTGTGCTCGTGGCTAATTTTCAAAAACAGTATTTTGATCGTATGTATTGCTTTTATAACACTAACACTAAGACTATTTCACTAAATTTCAAGAGGTCACGTTGGTGCGCTCGACTCCGGATCGAGTGGTCCGGGTTCGAGCCCCGGCCGGGACATTGTGTTGTTCTTAGGCAAGACACTTTACTCTCACAGAGCCTCTCTCCACCCAGGTGTATAAATGAGTACCGGAAATTTAATGCTGGGGGTAACCCTGCGATGGACTGGCATCCCATCCAAGGGAGTAGAAATACTCCTAGTCGCTTCATGCTACAGAAACCGGAGTTAAGCACCGGCCTGATGGGTCACTACGCTCGTAAACAGACTTTACCATTTACCTATAAGACTATTTCACTAAATTTCACGAGGTTTCCGTTTTAATATAAAATGACGCCAACAGTGTTTTGAGTAATCTACGTCACAATGGGAGTGACCGCTGACCGAGAATAAGTTGGCCGTGATTACGAAAATTAATGGCGGAACGGTTTTCAAATCGTAAAATCTCGCCCTAGAATTGACTTTCAACTAAAATTACTATTGCAAAGGCTTAATTAATCGCTAAAAATTCATATTATAATGAAATAACTGAATTTTTTGGGTTTTCAAATTATAGGGCGGTTTCGTAAGAGTGCTCCTTTAAGCACATTTCCATAAAAATGAAAATGTAACACTCTCAAAGGACAGATTGATAAAATATAGCGGAGAGGGAGATTTCACTCGCTGAATACTTGAGAAGGCAAGGACTGATGCTGTCCAATCTCCCCTCCCCCCCCGTTCTGGATCCGCCACTGAAAGTCCCTCTCAGGTACCTCTCATGGCTACTAAAGAACAAACCGACCGTCTTCACTTCTTGGCTTATTAATAATCAAAATTGCAAATTGCTTCATGTTGGTTAGTCACTCTTTGATCTGATAGGGTGAAGGGAGGAATTTATTATCCGACAAGAGAAAATTTGATGAGTTTTTGTCTCTTTCAACGTACAGATAATGAAGATCAGTGTCAGCTCTTTATAGAGACCAAATTTAAACCGGGAGAGTAAACCGCTAACGTACGGCGATCATAGCCTGTTCTGGTAACTATAATCAAGTCAGCTTGAAAAAAAAGTGTGGTCGAAACGCTGCCGGTATTTAAAATACTTTACCTTTCTCTCCTACATTACCTTGTCAATTCATTTTAAGTACTTTTTTAATTACTATTCCAATTCTTCATTTTCTCTGTTAGAAAGTTAATCTTTTTGTTAGTCAATTTGTAGATGCGAGCCTCTAAAAATTCAGTTTTAAAAGTAATGGTATACCAACCCCACTTCATCGTCCGTACAGCGAAAAATTACCAGAAAAAGCAAATTCTAAAAAATTAATTAGTAGGCATAGAGAAGATATACATATTTTATTGACGGGAAACATGCTCGAGCTCGATTTAAGTGTTATTACATAATGATTTATTGACAGAAAGAGACAGCACTCCTTGAGAAAACAAAAATGATTAACTCACTCGACTCATAATTATTTTAAAAGAAGCAGCTTTAAAAATGAGGTGTTTGGGAGCCTTACGACATGACTTTTACGTTGAATATATTCTCTTTGTAGTTTCAAAATGAAATATTCATCATCTAAATTTTCCCAACTCGAGCTTGCCGATCGTTATTAGAAAAAGTCACCTTTTATCATTTCCGTAGGTTAACCCAAATGGAGTTCTATTAAGTCAATAGTCTTTAGAGTTATTTTAATTAGTCATGGCTGATGTTGAAAGTAAAAAAAAAAAAAAAAAACCCTATTAATGTTTTGGTAATTAAAGGTATTCTGGGTCCTTCTATTCCATATCCTTCTTGTTTTTTTTTTTTCATTGAAAGCAGATGAGTGTATACATGGCTAATGAAAAAAAATCGTGGAACATGCCAAATGAATACTGATATGAAATCTGCCTCAAGAACCGTCGGTATTGTCGTGCCTGGATCTTAAAATTTCACTAGAAAGGTACGTATCAAATCTTTAACTAAAACTGCTTATTTAAGGGTCGCCGATAGACCAGTCACCAGTGCTGTATGCTTTTCAAACTGAAAACTGATAGAACACAACTTACGTTCTTTAAATAAGATGTTAGTTATACATCGGACGACTCGAAATATATTCATAGAATAGAAATTTAAATATTGGAATAACATAAAATAGGAAGAGAATCTCGAACAAGAGGCTTGGTTTTTATCTGATGTTGTTTTGTGTCAAGGAAATTTGTGACACAAGGACTGATTTAAACCTGCCCAAACTACAACCATCGCAGGAAAATGCCCAATAACGATGAAACATGGCGCTTCTAACACTTCTCACTAAATCTACAATTTCAAAGGGCACAGTATTTGAGCGACTTAGTTTAGAAAAAAGATTTGTTCGCTTTGATCATCAATTTTAAATGAGTGACGGATAAGCAAATAGCCTGTTGGAGCCTGAGTTTTTTTCTGACCTAACTTTTATAATCTGGCAGAAAATCTCAATTTCCCCGTGAAGATAATTTCGTGCATCAATTTTTGATGGAAAAAAATTATTTAAGTTACCCAACCGTAATTAAAAAATATTTGTAAAAAGTGCTGAATTTGCCTGATTATGTTTGGAAAATATGCAATAAAATTGGATAAAGAAGATGAGAACAACAGCTGTGGTACTAGTTTAGACGCCAAGCCACAATTATTTCTAATCATTTGTAATGCAAAGTCCATGTGTTTATCCTCTTTTGTTATAACCGAGGTAGTCTATATCATTTTTTTTTATCTTTCATATGCCCTTATAAGTCTTTCTCTCAGAAAATTACTTTGAGTTGTTAATTTATATCAGCAACTGTCAAGAACATATTCAATAACAGCCAAAATATCAGCACTGAGAACATCTGAGGGCGTGAAGACTGGTTGGACTTTTTATCCGAAGCGGATGACAAATTAAATGACTAGCGCAGTAAATGGTTTGAACCCGGGGGTAACATGTGAAGGTGTAGTCTGATCGTCCGGGTGAGTGTAGTCCTGAGAAGGACTGTTGTCGGTGGCAGTGACTGACGTTTCGACAACCTGTGCGGAAGTCATCATCAGAGTCAAGTGAGTGATTGTTGTCAATCACTCACTTGACTCTGATGATGACTTCCGCACAGGTTGTCGAAACGTCAGTCACTGCCACCGACAACAATCCTTCTCAGGACTACACTCACCCGGACGATCAGACTACACCTTCACATAAATGACTAGCGTCAATACTTCAGAGAAAGGATAATTATTTTGGCTTGACTGCTTCGTACTACAATAACTAAAAGTAGCAATTAAAACTGTTTGCAATTTTCAAGACTCATAGTAACATCAGAACGCGGTAATAAACCAATCAAAAGTGAAATGGGCTAACCTTCCGTGTTTAAAAGTTGTAACAACCCTAGAGATCTTGATTGTGGGTTTAGTTTTTTTATTTTTCTTTCTTTACAGTTTTGTTGTAATAATGTAGGAAAAAATGACCGAATTCAAGGCTACAGCAAAACTGCATTTATTGATGATAATTTTATGCTACTGTAATTGCAAGTCAAAGAAAAGAGATTAATTCAATACCAAGAGTAAATCTTTCGACGTAAAATATTTCCAAGCACACTGTTACGCATAAAATTGGAAAGTTTTAATTCAGTGCTTTTAAAGTTATAGAAGTAAATATTACAAAGATAATAAAAACATATCAGTGGCCTTAAGGGCGAGAAAAATGATCGAGTGAATAAGACGCAGGTGGTTTTGGTTTTTTCATTTTGATTGATTGAGAGAGTGGCGCGAAATTTTTTGACCAATCACAGAGCGAGCCGAAGTAAAACTACTGCTTCCCGGATTTCTTGTGATTTTCAGTTGAAATTTCTTCCAACTGCGTGAGCAGATAAGGGAAGAAAAAACTGATTGGTTGTACGAACCCAAATCGGTTAGCGTATGTTTCTACCAAGGGAATTTTATTTATGGAAGTAATTTCCTTAGGCATAATGGCAACGTCTTTTGTTGTTTGTCTAGTATTTCTTCCAGACTGTTCAGTTTAGTTTTTCAAGTTTCTCTTTCATTTCTATAAAAACACAATAATCCTGCCGGATGAAAAGATGAAAGACAGATGAAAACAGGTCAATTTTGTTTTCATTGAGAACTATTTAAGCAATAGACGACTTTTTCCTGCTCTAACCCAAACACTCTAACATCAGCATGCATATTCTCCATACTTTTCTACTCTACAAGGAGAATTTGTTTAATAATCAACAGCTTCTTCAGCTGGTGATCCTTCCCTTTGTTTTTGTGACCCGGACGTGTGATTCAGGGGTGATAATAGAAAGAGAAATTAGATGCCCGGCCTCCTCTAAACACGAGGGAGGTTGGGAAGATTAGAGAGCGTCACGCACTCAAATCTTAAACGTCTTACTTGTGCTTATCAACTTCGTTCCCAGGACCTTTTCTCTTAGTTAGGGGTGGGGCGGGAAAAGGCTCAGGGAACGAGGTTGTTTTGCTTATTTCTATCTTAGACTTAGCGATATAGTCTTTCTTTGTAAACCATTATGTAACATATAACTACGGGAGCGATGGAATGACTAAATGATAAATTCTTACTTATGTTCTAATGGAGGAAAAACGACAGTACGTTTGTACGACGTCGACATGAGCAGCAGTTTGCATTTTTATCATAGAAAACAAATCGATTCCATGTTATTAGGTGTCTGTACAATAACTGATCAAAGAAGACGTCGAAATGTGGTCAGAACACATTTGCATACATTGCGTGCCACTCTGTTGTTGTTACCGCATTATGACGTCATCCGAGATCTATCGCTGAAGGGACGCACGGCAACATGCATCTATTTGTTAATTTGATTCAAATTCCCTTTATGATAGAATATCAACTTTGTGAAATACAGGGGATATCCCAGGCTGCTCTGAAGACCTTTATTACGTCAGCATGCAATCGCCAGGTCTGATCGACATCATTAATTGTGCGAACTTCATGAAAGTTTGCCTGTTTTGTTACCCAAAACAGGCAAATTTATTTCCAGCAGTAGATTTGTAAATGTTCTTTCTTGATAGGAGACTTATCAAAAGAGGCCTTTTAAAATCAGTTTCTTAAATCTCATTGGTCAGTGAACTGTCCAGTTCCCCTCAGCATTAAAACCCTTGCTGTAATTGGCCAATGTTTTGAAAGAAAATTCAAATGACGTGTTTTAATAATATTACTCACTAAAATGGGCTAATTTGACTCTGAACTGTTCATAATTTTGAGTAAGTCATTTCAATAAGCGCAGGTGTCGAAGCCTAATGCATTTAAATTCAGCGATATGAGTGAGAAGTAAGATGAGTCGGCCATAACATCTTGCGAATAAAATTAGATCGTAGAGCGGCGAACATTTTTTATGTTTAGCTTGTCATTCAAAGACAAGTGGAAATTTGTTATGCATTTTTTATGTTTAGCTTGTCATTCAAAGACAAGTGGAAATTTTTTATCGCTCGAATTTGCGTTTTTCGTTTTTTACCACTGACAGATAACTTCTAGGGGCTATGAAGGTATTACAACTTACTCAAAAACTTGCCGGATTCTCTTTGTATATGGTGACTTATAGAGTGACGTTTGGAAAGTAGGTATCGCTGTCGCCGGCAGACAGTCGTGTTAAAAAAATAGAAAATGACGTTGAGTTCAGGGTGCTCAGAATAAAAGAAAATTTCAACCACTTTGCTTCTTGCTGTGAGAGGCTGTGTCATAATGGTGGGAAGTTGTCGAGTGCAAAACACCTTCATGATATGTTCATTTTAAAGACGTGCTGTTTGCTAATTGAAAACGGCCATTAATCAAAGCGTTGTTTCCATTGGTCAGAAAACCTCCCCAGTTCGTTTTCCACCCGAGTTTCCAGCTGTCGCCACATTGACGAATAGTTGTATTTACGTAGAGCAGTAAAACACAACAGAGACCAGTTTGAATAATTGAATTTTGATCACACAAAGCCGGAGGGTAACGTGGCTCACTACATGTTAAAACAAACTACTTCTGAATCTCCGTGTGAAGAGAAAAACAACTGGAACAATTCTGTGCCACAAAGGAATGATAGTATTTTTCCATTACGGTTTCGGTAAGTTTTGCTTTGTGAAAAGTTTGCTGTTAACGTAATCCTCATGTCACGTACAGAAGCACCATTAAGTGTAGTATTCTGTTAGAACGATAAGTCTTTCGTTTCAACACTGACGACCACTGTCTAATAATTTTATTGATCTGATGCGATAATGCTGAGAACGTTGACTCTCCGCTGAACGCTTCTGCGAACTACAAAAAGGCTCATTTTCCTAACTAATTCCTTTTACTTAAGGGTGGTCTGAAACTACTTCCAGTTAAAAATGTTTAAATGCAAGATTACGACTCTATCATATGTGCTTCTTGATCGCAAGAATAGCTTATAAAAAATTTAGGTGTCATTGCTCTTTTGAAGGGATTGCTTGTGGTAGCGTTTCATGATACCTTTTTTTATAGTGTACGCATTGCGTCTCACCTGCAAAGTTGAAGCGTGTGTATTACCGCTCTTTGGCATGATTTTAGACAGACCAGTAAACTTACAAAAGCCTGAATCGACGGAAAGAAAACAAACTTGTCATTTTAAAGAGTGTTTCTGTCGATTTTCATTTTGCTGTTAAAGCGCGAATATTTAAAAACACTCGACAGGACCAGATGGCCATTCTTGTTATCTAATATCCTCTCTGCCTTGCTAAAAATTACGTGTTAGCTAGTGAGTGAGTAACGACGACGTGAAGATTTCTGAACTTGGAAATGTTTTCACGCGATAGTGTAACGCGAATATATTCACTGCCGAACAGAAATGAGTTTGCCACCTTAACCTACAACCAAGATGGAAAATTAAATCGAGCATCTTGAATCTGTATTCGTAAATAACAATATTTCGTTTTAAAAACGAATTAAGAGCAAACAGCGTAGTACAGTTACTTTTAAGAAACAAGAACTTTTTCGACGTTCACGTATCTCAAACGACTTCGTCTAAAGGAAGAATTTTAATTTTTTTGCTTTCTTTGCTCAACATATTACGGAACAATGCTCACTGTAAACGATACAATTTGTAGAATCTTAGCATGGACCCAGGTGTAACTCAAAACTTGTGTAATATATACAAAAACGAATTTCCCTTTTGTTGTCCATACTCTAATATTTTCAATCCTTTTTAATAATGCGTTTCCCTAACTTTTGAAAATATTTTCAAACATGAGTTGAGTTGAGTTTATTTTAAGGTGGCTACATTCAGGGAGTCGTTGCTCGGCAACCGTTACGCAAAAGACATTTGTTTGCCGGAGGCGAGAGAGCTTTTACATCGATGAGATCTGAAACAGGTCTTAAATAAACGCTGAAAATAAATTAAAGGACACCGAGATCGCTGTGTTTGTTTTGCCACAAATGTCGATAAACAGAAGCCGAATAGGTGAATATTCATCAATTCATGTAACTTACTTTCATCAACATGAATAGTGGAAGAGGTCAAATATTATGCAAGCAGTCATATTTCACAGTGAGTGCTTTTATCTAAAAACGGATGTACTTTAAACTTTACTTGAACCAGGGCTGCCTTTCAAATTTCGTAGTAAAATAGACCTTAAATAGCTGCAAAATCGTTTTTCTTAAGTTTTCGCGAGAACTTAACAGTGCCTCCCTCAAAATGGCAACAAATAAAAATTCGCACAGTAGATATCATCTAAGCACGGAGTCATTAATCAGCAAATGTTTTACAAATGAGCCAATCAAAGTCAGTGATGTTCTAGCTAGAAAGGCGCACTCCTGTTTCTCGAAACAGCTGGCATTTTAGCATTGGAAGCTCTGGCTCAAAATACAAATTTTTGGGCGGTTTAGGAGGCTGTGTTTTACAAGGAGCCGAATACTTTTTCCGGGATATTTTTAAAACTGACTTCAGTGACTGACTACTCTGGGTAAGAGGGAATAATTTTAAGATAGTGTACAGAGATTCGTAGGCGCTCTCAACTTCCTATAACTCTTACTTCACTGAAGGTGACTGGAGGATATAGTTAGGAATCGCCCCGCGTTGTAAAATCTCTGAACGTTTGGAACTTACTGTGAATTGCTTTGTTTGAAGGTATCCGGAAAATTTGGAAAAAATGCAATCATACTTAAAGCTTGGGATTCTATTGAAAAGAAATGCTATGAGCCTTGCATAATATAAAAATAACAACATTACATGATGCTTCTAGAAAAATTAACTTTATATCGCCATTAAATGGGTTGGTTAGTCTTATCCTTCACTCTGACGAATAAAACTAAAGAAGAAATTATTATCAGAGTTTAAACGAGACTATTTTTAGAGTAAGTAAAAAAAAATAAGTCAACTTAGTCTGAACAATAATTAAACATTCCTTTAAATTGAAAAAAAAGCGGAAGTTTTTCGTTTACGTGAAGGGCTTCTTCTAAAGGATTATGCAAATCTTGACAGATGGAAAGTAAATGATGGACGAAGATGTCTCCCTCAAGGAAGAAAAAGCTTATTTTCTTAGTTGACATATTGGTGGGATTTATTTTATCAAAAGGTAAGGCACGCAATGATAGATCATAACTTGTACTGACTCTCACTTACAGACTAAGAACCTAAGTTACACAGAGAATTGAAATACAAACAAAGACAACCGTAAGCATAGGTCTTTTGAACCTAATGTATGAATGACTAAACTGTGAGGAGAACATTGGAAATATAAGAAGCTGTAATAGGAAACGGTGTTATTCAACCAAAAAAAAAAAAAAACTGAAACGCTAAAACTCGATATGAAGACCACTCAAAGAAACATACGAATAAAACAAGATAATCTTCTTTTTTTTCATTGTTTTACGAAACCCCAGATATATTTCTCGGTTTCTTGATGCAGTCGTTCCCCACGTTGGCATATTTCAATCGTTGCTTGAAAAAAGTTAAAGTTAATTCCATATACATGTATCTGGAACCGTGTTACAAATTGATGGTTTCCTATTAGTTACACCCTGTTATAAGAAACCATAAGAGTATACAAACTGCATTGTTTCATGCTCAAGATTATGGAATGAAGGTAACACTACAGATACTGCTACATACGACAAGGTTTTAGTGATAGAAACTTCTTATTTGTAACATCTCAAACTGTGTCTGGTGGATATAGAATCATTTATTTTTCGACCAATATGTAAAGCTTACGATTTCTTCGCTACCATCCCTGTCTTAAAGCGGAAGTACAGAGGTGCAGTAGTTGATGCAAACAGCGGGTTTATCTTTATCTCACACACCCAGGGCTTGCTTTCCGCCGCAGTAGACCTCCAACACAAATGGTGGGCATGATAATTCTTCATTCATGCGCACGTACATAAGCTTTTAGGCTTCTGTAACTTTTGAGGGAAAATGCTTTCGGTTTTAAGGTAGTTTTTGGGGAAGCTTGTTGGAAAGAAAGGTACGAAGCTGATTAGCCAGTACAAGCTATGAAAGCTCATTTAAAGAAATAACGAAAGATTCGTCATAACGAAGCGGGTCTATAGTATCAATTTTCAATTTCCTCGTCCTGCAAATAAGACAGGTGTGATGTCTCGTCTAAACAATCCACGTAGAAGCTCCAGCTGCTAACAAGTAGTCAAGAGTGCGCGCACGTGCGAACGTTGAAGCAACTGAGTGGGGACCCAATATCTTGCTTTTTAATACTGTCGAACCAAGTTGTTTCCCAAGAATTATGAATAGCAACAAAAACCTGGAAAATCTCGGTATTTTCAAAGCATATCAGTGAACTTTATGTTAAATGTTTTGTTACATCCATTTTGAAATCACTGGTGGTCCCTGTAATCTGATTGGCTCTAATTGGTGCGATTTATTCTCGAATCGCACCATGTTTTGCTCTAAATCGCATCATTTCACGCTTGACTGAGTTTTTGACACATAACGTCAGTCTTTCTGTTTTGCATACAAAATAAGATGTAAAAGCGTTTCCGGTTCCACTTATTATTTAAAAACCGGCTCAGTACTGCATCAGTTAAATATTTGAATTGAGCAAGTCCTGTATTTGGGTGATTTCAAAATGGATATAATAAAGTGGTAATTGAACCTCGTGTCGTGCAATTTTGGTCTGAAATCATACTTGTGATTTTAAATCGAACTCGCGCTGCGTGCTCGTTCGATTTTGAAATCACGCGTATGATTTCAGCCCAAATTGCACTCCACTCAGTTCAATTACCATTATTAATCAGCTGAGTATCCATTATTAAATTAAGATTGTATTGGAGAGGTCTAACAAGAATCGAAATATCATAAAGTGCCCCATGAATGGGGGTAACATTTTTGCAATAGCTTTGTTTTAAAGCTTCGGGATAACTTGATCTCGTACTTAATACATCTTAGGTTTTCGAGATTCTTCTCCCATACAACTACTGGAATGGTATTTAAAGAAGAACGGATACGTAGCCACAGAGAATATCAGTCAGTGAAAATGTCCACTATAAATGTTTGGGCTTAATGTTGTCCGTAATCTATCTATCGTAGGTTCAGCAAGTGATGCAAAACTCAGCGCCGAACAGAGACTCCACAAACGGCTTTTCAATGAGAGTTATTACAGTGTCGACCTTTTGCCACAGCACAACCTCTCTGTTCCCATTAATGTCCACTTTGCGTTCGAGCTCATCAAAATTGTTGAATTGGTAAGTGTATCTCCTATTTTTGTGAATTCCGTTAAGATCAAGGTGACCATTGGTTTCCGTTAACCCTTTACATCGTAACATCATTATGTACATACTCCATACCGTTCTCTATACTTTTCCTATAATGCTGCTAAGGACAACTTGTCTAACAATCAAGAACTGCTTTAGTTAGTGATGATTTCCTTTATTCTCATGACCTTGATGTGTGATTCAGGGCTGATATTGTAAGGAGAAATTAGATACTAGTCACTCTTAGGGGTTAAAGAGTTAATGCTGCATGGTTTTTTTCAACCTTTTACTCCTCAGAGTGATCAGAAAGTAGTTTCTCCTCTTGAAATCCATATCCAAGTGGAGAGGTTATGAGAGCAAAGAAATATCTTATATATTAAGAAGGAGACTAAGTTTACTTTAACACTCTCTTATCAGAGTTAAACTTGTGGGAAATTTACGGCAGTCTGTAGGGAGAACAGCCCATTTCCGAATTATAACTATGACCTCTTTTTCATAGCAAGTCTTGGTGCGTATCCTTTCATCTGATTATAACTTTTCGTTCACTTGCAAATTTAATTCATTTTCATATGAATGGTTGAGCACTAGGCCTCGTTTTGAAAAAGAGGCCAAAGGTAATTTGGAAATGCCTATTGACACTTGTAACCGGGGGGAGAGGGGTGGGGGGATGAAAAGGTTTATATTATCGTGTAAAGGAACCAGTTAAAGATTCTTTAACACGAACTATTTTTGTGAGATCTGCAGAGCTTTCTATATTGAGTAAAGGAATTTTAAAATGTTATTTTTCTAAGATAGAAAACCAACCATAGAAAAAGGAACTAAGGATGGAAAATCTTGAATTTAAAAAATTTGGGGAGGGAGGGTATTGCTGCATGTAGTCACCATGTCGCCCCAAGTCACGCCTTCTCTGCCTTCAAGAACAAGATGTCCTTCTCTTTTAAAGTTGTACTCATAACTGTTGCCGCTATTGATAAAACTTCGCGATGTATGATTTTGATATTCTCTTGTTCCTCTACAGAACGCTAAAGAGCAAGCAATGACAGTATATGGTTGGGTTAGACAGGTCAGTTTTGTTAAAAGCCTTGAGTTATTTTGAATCGGCTGACAGAACCGAGATTGCCTTTGTTTTGCTTTACTTAACGCCGTGATTGGTCCAGAAAACCCGCGTCACTATCTACACCAATCAGATGCAAAACTGAAACCAGTCGCGTTTTCCCGCCTTTTTTCCTGCTGTTTTTATTTCCTGAGTTCTCATTGGCTTTAATTTCAAAAGTATTTTCCTTTCATCTGATTGTTACTTTGGTATTGATTTTACGACACACAATTGAAAAGCGCTCCATTCGCGTGCGTTGCTGGCTTTGATCTTATCTGATTTAAGCGCCACGAAACTGAAATGCCTGATTGAATTAGAAACAACTAAGAACCTCAGGGGACGAGCGTTTTTCTACCTTGTTAAAGTATGAACTGCTAAACGTCGTTTTTGAGGTGTACTGAAATCCTATGGGCGCGGTTCCATCTCGGAATTCAAGTTATGAATTCGTATCAGGTGCATTTAATGAACTCATGAATGATAAACTAATTTTTAATTTCTTTTTTGTTCTTAAGAAATGGAAAAACCCTTCATTACGGTGGAACGAATCTGACTTTGACGGAATAAAGAAAATTTTTGTGGAGCCAAAGAGGATCTGGGTTCCGGATATTCTTCTCTATGACAAGTAAGCGGTTAATCAATTGGTTTGGTCAGGTTTAATCAATTTGTTAGATGTAGGTTCCGGTAACGAGACGACGACCAATAGTTGTCTCTTATTTAGGGACCAGTCATTACTTTTAGTCTGAGGGAGGACAGAATAATGCTTGAGGTGATTCCTCATACACATCCTCTTCTGCACTTAAAAATCCCGTAATCAGGTGAATAAGCACGCGCATTCCGAGAATATGGTATTGTTTTTCAATCAATGGACTAGATAAATAGGTACGATAGTATTTTGCTCTTGAACGAGCACAGTGATCTAATTTTTTATTGTATAATTTTCGGTATACAAATTGGAGAAGTTAAAAAATCACAGGAGGGAAAAAGTATGGCCTAAAGCGTGCACGAAGCCCGTTGCTCAAGGATGCAAGTTATGACCCTAAAAGTAACGACTCGAAGAACCTTTTGAGTAGATTTTGTTTAAAATTGCGTGATTTTTTCCGCAAATATATATTGCATTGTTCCATATGTATGGAGGCTTTCTATATACTGCATTGTTCCACATGTATATGTTTCTATATACTGCATTGTTCCATATGTATGGAGGCTTTCTATATACTGCATTGTTCCATATGTATATGTTTCTAGATACTGCATTGTTCCATATGTATGGAGGCTTTCTATATACTGCATTGTTCCATATATATGGAGGCTTTCTATATACTGCATTGTTCCATATGTATATGTTTCTATATACTGCATTGTTCCATATATATGGAGGCTTTCTATATACTGCATTGTTCCATATATATGGAGGCTTTCTATATACTGCATTCTTCCATATGTATATGTTTCTATATACTGCATTGTTCCATATGTATGGAGGCTTTCTATATACTGCATTGTTCCATATGTATGGAGGCTTTCTATATACTGCATTGTTCCATATGTATATGTTTTCTATATATTTCATTGTTCCGTATGAAGGGAGGCTCTCTACCTATCAAGTATTTTTTTAAGCTTTACTTTTGTCAATTAAGAATCCTTGCATCCAGTTACGGCAAAATGAACCGTGAACTGATAAAACGACGCGCATGACTAGTACTAGTACAGGCATAAATCGGGTAAGATTGATATTGCCTCACTATATATCTTAAGCAGGCATGGTGACCTATCCTTTTAATAAATTTTTTGAAAAAGACATTGGTACGAAACATTTCAAAAACTTTTAAAAAAGATCGTTGGGTAACTTTTCTTTTATCGGACGAATCACCTTAAGATCTATCGAAATGAAAATGACGCAAGCTGTTTTTTCTACGCTGCCTCAACGATTTTTTTTTCAATTTATTTCTTTGTAGCAAAGACGAGCAAGATCACTTTGGCGGAGGGAGAACCACTTATAGGAGCGGTGTCACCCTCTCTTCCGATGGCACCAACCTGTGGTTAAACCCAATGATGTTCACTGTCCTGTGCAGGATAAAAGTCACGTACTTTCCATTTGACAATCAAACATGTAAACTCAAGTTCGGTTCCTGGATGTACGACGCCACTACGTTTGACATAACTCCCATGAAAAATTTGAAATTTCCAACGAAGCATTACCAAGAAAATGGAGAATGGGAAATTCATAAGGTGAAGATGAAGCGAAACAAAGAGCACTACCAATGTTGTGACAAGCCGTTCATTGACATCACGGTGACTATCGAAATGGGACGGGAAAGTATGGACTATTTCATTAATTACATCGTCCCCTGCTGTTTAATTTCGTCCATGATTTTCCTTGGTTTTATCTTGCCGCCTGAATCGGGAGAACGCATCGGGTTAAGCATCACCGTGCTGTTAGCGATGACTGTGTTCCAGCAACTCACCTCAGAGATAATGCCATCGTATGATTTTCCCATTCTGGGACAGTATTATTTTGCTATTATCTTGGAGATAGGTGCCTCGGTTGTGGTGACCACGACGATTTTGAACTTTTATCACCGAACGAATCGTAGAATGCCCAGCTGGATAAGAACACTTGTCATAGACTGGATGGCAACCATAGTTTTCCTGAAGGATACACCAGAGAAAAGAAAAATCCAGCGGCGGAAATCCAGTAGAAGAAGCCGAAGACGAAAACAGCAGGGAATTATTAACGACGTTTGCAAAAGGTCTTTCAAGAAGAAACAAGAAGAAATGAAAGACCAGCACAACCAGGGATTTAACGTAACATTCGGTGACACCATTTACTGCGGTCCTTCCAATACCGAGGCCTTGGGTGTAGAAATGGAAAATCTTGGAATCCAGCTCAATTATGGTGTTAATACATATCCCTTCAAGAGCTCCAGTGAAGCGCTGGATGATCAACTCAAGAAAAACGAGGAAGCACGTCCCTATATGGACGACAATGAAGCCTTAAGCGAAGACGAGTTGGCCATACGTCACTGGGAATGGACTCTTGTAGCAAGGATTCTGGATCGGTTCTTCCTTGTGATAGCAATAATCTGTGGCATAGTTACGGTTGCGGCAATATTTTTGCGCGCACCGAAGATATGGTCTCCTCCTAAGACGCTAACGATCGACAGTCCTGAAGAATTAGTCGACGAATAGAACTCATTCAACGGCTTCGTAAATTACATGCTATTTAGCCTGCATTATCAAAAGAAAAATTTTGTCTGTCTTGACTTAGGTACAGACAAAAAGTAGTCGTGCGGTCATCTGGGTGTGTTACCTCTTTGGTACCCAAAGTAAAGCACAAAATCCTGGTATCAAGATTGCATGCACTAATTATATTAGCTTTACGTTGAACTCTTATGCAAATAGAATATATCTATCACGTCAAAGAAAGACTGTGCTCATGAGACAATAAGTGAGACTGTTGGCATGAGACAATAAGTTAAGTAAAGGTTGGCGGTGAGTATTGGTAAAGGTTAAGTGTCAACTGTTTCGACAAAGCGAGTTTCCTTGTACTTTACATAGCCGTACTGAACACTTCAACTCCCATGAGTGACCAAGACAGAATTTCTCCCAACAATATTTAGACGATATCAAGCAATCAATTGATGGGAATAAAGAAAAATATCAGTTAGAGGATTAGGCTTTGATTTCATCTCGGCTAAGTTCTCAGAACCAGCATCATAAGAATTGTATGGCAAGTAGCAAGGAGAGTTACTAATTAGATCAAGGGAGTGAATGGGTTCTTAATTTTGTAACGAATGAAGACTGTTGTAAGCATTTTCTGCGAAGTTGTTGCCAGTAGGCTAACTCAAAAGGGAATTTGCTCTGTTTAGGCCTGAATTTGTACAATAAAGCCTTCACAAGTTTGGAAAAACTGTGCAAGCACTGTGTTACATAGATTTGAATAGGCAAGGCGAGACCATTAATAAGAAAGTCAAATAATTAAGTAAAAAAGCATTGATGGAAATTTAAGCAACATTTTTAGTTGTACGGTAGTCGCCAATTAGAAATAGAAACGGCTATCTAAAGATAATACTGAATGTATTATTTGAATTTTGTCAACCTTTTTGAATGTTTGAATGTTTTATTTACATTTTGTCAACCTTTTTCCTGTAATTTCAATTTAAAACATTTCCCATGTTGATATGAACTATTGAAAGCTAACAGTTACAACAGTTGCTTTTATATAATAAGCTGAATTTTACACGCATTTTGTTTGGTTCATACGTATGATCTACTGGAAGATAGATGCATAGAGAACGTTACCATCGACAATACTATTGTTGTTGTAGTGTAGTACAACTGCACTTTGCTTGTTGATAAAATAAAAAAAACGGTTGAATTCTATGTTGCCATGGGTCTGTACTGTGATAAATCACAACAGGCGTAATATATGGTAACTGAGCACCTCATGTGCCCCCTTTTTTGTTCTTACGCATGTTTACATCTGTTATCCATCACTCAACCGACTGCGCAGATAGGACAGAGGTAGAGGTTTTGAAAACTTCTCGTACCTTCTCCATTTTTTTGTGTTTGTGCAATCATCCCCACAAAACGTTACAGTTGCCTGGTTGATCTTTTTGATATCACAAACAAATATTTTCCATGTTGTGTTACGTGTGTTCAGTAATGGATCGCAGAGGACGTCATATGTGGGAAAAAAATAGCAGTAAAACACTCAGTTGTGCCTCGTGTGCTTCTATTTTGCACATTTTGCGACTCGATGACTTCGGTCTCCTGCATAGACTACTAATTGAGGATTAATCGGGCTAAAACACCTGTCTATGGCTGCTAAGTCAGCGGTTACTTTTCTGTTCTTTTTTTTTTTTTTTTTAATAGACTTGGTGTTCACGCTGTTGTTCTCTAAGTATGCATTCCGTGACACCCGATATACCACATGAACAATTTAAGAAAATTTTTTTGTCTGTTTTTATCCACCCTGAAACGCAAATGATAATGTTTGCACCGATAAAACTATTTAAGGCTTCCAAAAACAGTTAGTGCGGTTACTGACTTTTAAGAATTTTAAGAGACCTTAAGATTAAGGTTTGGCCATCTAACCGCAAACAGCAAACCGCGGTTTGCCATTAGCGGTTTCACGTTAGCCGTCTGCCCATATTTGGGACTTAAGATTCGCGGTTGGTATGGCTGCTGCCCGAAGGTGATATGTGGATCAATGTGTTTGTTGGATTTTATTGATTACTTAATGAGAGCAGAACACTAAATCTTTGATCCTCTTTAAATTGAGCAGGACTTCAAAGATCTGCTAGACATTATGCAGCTGGACGAGAGTAGTTCTGAAGGTTCGTTGTCGAGCAATGAAGATCTCGATTTCTTATTTCTTGAAGCAGCTTTGTATGCTTGACCATCTGAACAAAGCCACGGCTAAGGAAACAAAATAAGCATTCGTGTATTCACATATTACCGGAAATTGGCTTTTGTTTACCCTCAAAGTAATCAGACCGGCAAAACAGTTTTAACAGCAAATAGCCGACCGCCATGTTTGTTTTCATTCATTCGTTCACTTCTATTTGACTGAGAAATCGTTTTCAAAATTACGTTTCTATGAAAAAGAATTCGACAATTAATAAGCGAAAGAGTTCTAAAACGTAGTATTTCCTCTCAAACGTGGGATTTTGATGTTTTAGGCTGCAAAAAACCTTGCGGTAAGTCACTTACCTCTAGAGCGTGGTCCAGCCGTACAAACGTGAACCTGAAACTGCAAACCTGACGGCAAGGCACTGGTCACGTGACTTCTTGACGTTAGCGGTTGGAGTACATACGAAACGTCAAGTCATAATCAAAATGTGCAAGTTCAACATTGAGCTAACCGCCTCCCGGTTAGCTCAATGGATAGAGCGCTGGATTGTAGTGCGGAAGGTCGAGGGTTCAAGGTCTTAAAATAATTGAGAAGAATTTGCCACCTTTCTATAACATCAAGAAATGGTTAGATATTCTAGTCTTCTCGGATAGGGACGAATAAATGGAGGTCCCGTCTCCTGCAGGGTTGGGGCAGGAGACGTTAATTTCCCACACACGAGATTACTGTGTGATGGATGTCCTCCCCTGGGGTGGGATGGGTGGGTTAGGACAGCAGGTCCACATCAGCTATTACAGCTGCCAAATTAATCAACCTGCTAAAACAAATACATGAACTTCAACTTCAACTTCAACTTTATCACTGCTGTTTGTGTCTAATCAAAATGTGCAATTTAGATATTTTTATCACTGCTGTTTGTGTCTTATTTTAGTTCAGTGGAAGTTTTGACTATCTCAACAAATGAAATTAAAAGAAAAGAAACGAGCAAGTCAAAAGTTTATAGAGCCGACTTTCTTAAATCAATCACCTGACCACTTTTGGCCAACCTTCTCCGTACGTGTTCATTGGCAGACGACCTGAACGAAGCTTATTTTCGTCAGTCCACGTCCGGCTAGTCTCTTTCTTCGGTATACTCCAATTTTTTTCTATTTAACTCGCTGTGGTTTGATTGTAGCTACGTAATTCAAGGCGTGAAACTTCTTACCATCCCAGTCTCCCCATCATGCCGTGCGTCATACTCCGGCCGTGATTTGTCAGCCCCAATTAATTATGTCTTCTTCTGTAAATGTGCTTTGAGTAAACATGGTGTGAGGAAGACTTTAAATTCTGGTCAGTGACGTACACCCTCTTTACCTATGTGCCATCATAGCTCATAGCAGTCACGGAGCGGCAAGAATTTCATTCCTTCCTTCTCCAAGTTGTCCGATGTTTGTCATGCGCTACTGAAGATTCTTTCTGGAATGTTGCTTCTTACCAGATGCCCTTAATTTTACCTAAAAGAACTGAATATGCATTGTTTAGTTGGGTGAAAAACAGCCACCGAACAAACATACGTACGCAAATCATGTTTGTTTTAACAAAGGGAATATGTCTGCGCGCAAGCGCATTAGGATCTCCCTAGACATGTTATAACAATCGCTTTAAAAGATTACCTGTTTACTCAATCGCACAGAAGGTAGATTCCTTGTCAACAATGGAAGGATGGCATGAACAAAGCTTGATTTGTTTTAAGATTGTTCAAGCTGAAGTTCTATGTGCCTTATAAACGGGATATTTTCTCGTTTTATGATAAAACCACACCAAATGTAAGTAATTTAACCCATAGAAGTGATAAAGTATTAATGATAGACCTTTGTTAGTTGATGGCCTAACACAAAAATTCAAATGACTTTAAAACCACCAAACTATTGCATTGTATAAGACTAATTATCCAAACAGATGTACGAGACAAACCATCGCTGGTTTTTACTGACGTGCGTTTCCCAGAGTACACTAAATCATCTCATAATCCCTTCTGGTAACTTTTCAACAGTGAATAATAATATGAAGGTAGTAATCATGCTATAAAGTTAGTTGAATCTTCAGTACTTCTCAAAACTGTTGAAAAAAAAAAAACATGAAAAAACAGTCTGAAGGCGACATTGTGTAATTTATGTACCAAAAGTGATGAATGAGACAAGACGAAGGGTGTTTTTACCACAGTTTCGTCATCTCGCCTACCACAAAACTGAACTGAGTTAGTAAAAGAACTTCTTCAAAAAGGTTCTTAAGTACTGTACTTTAAAATTTCAGTCGCGAATGGCCATTTGTCTCGCGTATGAAAATACCAATTCGGAAGTTCCCATACACTGAGAAAGACACTTTCTCCTTCGGTTGAGTTCGTATTAATCGAGTAATGGTCTAATTTTTGTGACTAGTTCGACAGTGTTGATGGGAATATAAATTAGAAAAGAAAAATACCTTCATGAAACACATTTTATGAAAGCAGATTTCTTTTACATGTCATCCCACTGAACCGGAAAGGAAATTTTTTAGTTTGATTGAAACCTTTCAGTCTAATTTTCTAAAAAAAAAGCAGACACACTCAGTTTAAGAAGTTTCGCAGCAGTCGCAGAAAAACGTAAAACGTTTCTTCTGAGGTGTGAAAATTGAAATGTACGTCATGTGGTCAGTATTTCGAGAAGCTTTGGCGACGATGTGAAGGGCCTATTCCATCAACACAAAACGAAGAGAAATCTTTTTTATCGTATTTCTCAAAACCAAGACCCTGAAGCGAGAAAAAATTGAAGAACGGTTGCAACGAGGCGACTTTTCATCATTCCGTGTTTTGAAATAATCTTGATAAAATTAAGCCATTGTAATTCATATGGATAAAAACAAAATATTCACATTTTCACCATATTAACAATTAATGACTACTTCGGAGAAGAAAAATTGCCATGATGTCACCCAAGTTCATTATACCTTTTATTCCGCCCGGCACGACCAAAACGATTCTTTTGGAAGATCATATATTTTCTGTGAATTTTAAGTACCTGGTTGCCGACAGGTTTTAAATTTAGTACCCAGACATTGTGTTAACCCCGAGGCGTCAACTTTGTCATAATAGGCGTACACGGAATTAATTAAACGTCAGGAAATCCCCATAGAGAAGTTTACAAACTCAGGTGGCAGTTTTCCAGTGAGTACAAAAAAACAAGATAAAACAGCAGTTTAGCGAAGACACTTCGATGTGTTCCTTGGCCTTTCTGGTGTTCACACTGTGCGTGGCTGTTCGTCCTTTCAAAGTTCTATGTGACAACCAAGGTTAGTGTACATATAACTTACGCAAACACGACTTTTTAATGTTCGTAAAGCAACCTTAACAATTCCAACAATTGGACGTGCATTTCATTTAGAAGATGCTATCATCGAAAGAACTCCATCCGCTTTACAACTCATGAAAAATAGACCCGATGAACAGTGTTCAGTAGTGTTTTTCATGTAGCCTTATGTTAACCTGTTGTTAAATTTATACGTACAGTTTTTCAGGCATCATCCCCCGGCAAGTTCATGTATAAACTATATCTTATCGCGGTATAATCAGACGGGAAATGATGAATTATCACGCTGCGACTCGGTGTTTTATGATAAAGCATTCGAAGAAGTAGTCCACATACGAAATCAAATCGCAATTTGAGAAAAATAAATATACAGTTCACATGCGATTAATGTTCGCTTTTTGCGATAGACCCTTGATAAATAATAAACTCTGCTTGAAACAAAATTCTTTCTGGTCATTGCTGAAAAAAATATGAAGGGAAAACAAGAACCATTATGAACTTGAAGGATGGACGTATGTCATGAAAATTTCAAAAGCGTTCAAAGATTTGGGATCTTTTTAAAATTCCTATCAAGGAAACCAAAATTTACGAAAAATGCAAATATGTGCTCATTTTGAAACTAATAAAGAATCATTAGTTTCCATAGCCTCTTTGCCATGATATAAAAAATGAAACCCTAAGGTTCACATTTCACGAAGTCGTTGAACTGGGTATAGCTCTTAATGGGATATTGAAAAGGCTGGATTGGCAACTAAAGCAACGAGAAAAAAAAAAAAAAAACAAACAAAAAAACAATGTAAAAGAATATTTTTTGCGTATTTTTCAAGCCTCTCTTATTTCATATTTCGTAATTAAGTAGTGCGATTATGCTAAAACCACAACATTTTTCTTTTTAAAAACGACACGGCGACAAATTTATGGCCGGTAAAGGGTTTTCTGGTAATGTTTCGTATCCGATTACAAAAGTTTGGCACCGTCCGCTTTCATTACGTTGTACGGTCGTAAATCATAGTTAGTAGAGGGGAATGCCAGTCCCCTCTACTAACTATGCGTAAATTAACAATTTATTCAAGTGTCGCTCTAAAGTACGATAAAGGCGTTAAAGGGTTTGTCATTAGTCAGTGTCATAAAATATTATACAAACTTGCACTTGTTTAAAGAAAAAATATCTACATAAAGAATTGATGATTCACTTTAAAATTAAAAGCAAGATGAAATAAATTATCTTTTTAAAGGCATTACCACTGAGGATCCTCTTTAAAGTAAAATAAGACTAAGCCAGAATAAAATCAGAGCCAATTGAACTCAGGAATCGGACATTCATTCGCGAAGCTTTGAACGTGTTTAGTTTCAAATAAATGCAATGAAACGTGTTACACCTACAAATGTGGAAATTTCACCATTATCTAGTTTTTCAGTTGCAGTAAAATATATTAATTCAAACAGGTTTTTTTGTTTTCCCTTTTTTCGATTTTTCCAGAAGAGTCGACTTATTAGAATTACTAAGGTGCTCACAATAGAACGAAATGAAAACAAACGATAAGACAAATTCATCAAAGACGCAAACCGTCATTGACATATTTTTCTGTTTATCACACTTCTTACGTACGGAACGCAGGGCTTTCAACATTTTCCATAAGCTGTTGCCGATGGTGTTTACGCATCAAACACGGGAGCCTTTTCGCAGAGCAAATAGACGGCATAAGGAAACGCTCTCAGGAGGCGGTCGGTAGACCATTGTTAGCCTGTTTTTATTGAAACCCCTGGGATGAATCGCCGGATTTTTGTTCAATTATGATCAAGATAAAACGTTACTATCAGAAACCCTACCTTTTGGGAAAAAATGCTTTCGTCCACACAATGATGTTTATTCAAGACAACCTTTTTAATTTTCCAGAATTTCTGCAGGATAAGTTTTCAATGCATCTCAAAATGAATAAACGACTCATGCTTTAATGATTTGGCGGTGTCTTTTAACATAGCTGCCAGTTTCACAGGCGGCACTTTTTTTCAAACACTATTGTTCAATCAAAATTATTTTGAATCTAATCTCTGTAGCAGTTGTTACAAGCAATGATGGCCTCAAGCACAGTTTTACAGAGAACTTGAAAAATTTAATCTCTAACATCTGCATGCTCTGTCCTGCACCATTTTGCAGGGTAAATTAAGCATTACGACACTTCGCACTTTGCACTATTTCAAGTCGAGAGAACGAGGCGCTTTGGAGACATAGAGCCAACAATGGATGCTATTCTTAGTTTCGGTTGCCAGTTCTACCCATGAGCTAACCATAATTAATAAGAAACTTTAAACAAGGTGGAATAATTAATTATCTTAGAAACCGAGTGTCTATAAGTATATCCTAGAAATCAAGAAACATGCCCGATGTTTTCACCATTCCGGATCAGCCTGCCTCCTCTGACAGTCTATTGTTGAATTTCTCTCTTTCTTTGGGCGTTTCTTGACAAGAACAGCATGCAGCCTAGAATAAAGATTTTTGTGTTGAATACGATTACCGTTTACTTCTAGAAAACGAGGAACGTGTTTTGAGGAGGACACTTTCTGAGAAGCTATTTGACGGGTACAAAAAGGACTTCTTGCCGCGCTTGAACGAATCAGCTCCGGTTAAGGTCCAATTTGATTTTGAACTCATCACAATCAAAGACGTGGTAAGTGAACTTTTAAAATAAACAGTCACTTCCTGAGGAATTCTTTGTTTGAAACTTCCTCGTACACCTTTAAAGGAGGTCGATAGACAACGATGCAACTAATAGAGAGGGAGGTCTCGAATGCATGTTGACCCTACATCCCCACTCCTCCCCTCTGCTCTTTGGTGCTGGGCCCCCGGAAAAGTCTTGCTTACCTTTGATAAATGTCGTCTCAGCAACCTGCCAAGTCGACGTTTTGAAGTTCACCCAAATTGAATATCAAAATGTTATAATCATTAAAGATACTTAATACCTTATCAAGTTCGTTTAAAAATGCATTTCTTTTGACCACCGTATGAGCAAAAAACCAATCAGAATAATAAGGAAAATACCTAGGAGACTCCATAAGAACTATCAGTGAAGACACGTTAAAGGTGAAAAGAGCGATAGAAAGTGGGTGACCAAGGAGAGACCTAAGATTAAGCTCTGGATCTGATTGGTCGAGAGAGTAGCTCAACTATGACAAAAGTATGTTCTCGTGTGCCAGTTTTTGTTTTTCTTTAAACCATGTTTTTGTGTGTGATTTCAGAATGCAAAGGAACAGACGTTCACAGTTTATGGTTGGGTGCGACAGGTAATTTGCATCTTTTCAATAACTGGTTCATCACACTGTATTTTTCCTAACTTTTTTCGCGTTAGAATAATAATTGTCTTTATATTTCTTATGCTACTGAAAGGGAAAATTTGTTCGACAATCAGAAGCTTTTTAAATTTGTGATTATTTCCTTTATTCTCGCGACCATTGCATTTGATCCAAGAGTGATCTGTAAAAGAGAAATTAAAAGCCATCAATCTTAGGGTCTAAAAAGCTACAATTAAGGTATAGGTTTCCAGTCTCCTATTATGGGTTACTCTTCAAATGTAAACAGATCTAATGATCTTATTCTCTTCACTCCAGAAATGGTACAACCCGTATCTCGAATGGAATTCTTCCGAGTTTGGCGGCATTCAATCCATTCAGACGAACGCCGAGAGGGTCTGGGTACCAGATGTTCTAGTCTATAACAAGTAAGGCTTGTCACTACGTCCTTGCGAGAACTGCCGAATATTCTCCAAATCATGCGCAGTTTGATTATGACTTGGTTTAGGGCCGGTCGTGAGTTTAGGGAAGACTGTGCAGAAAATTAGTTATTTAAAGTTCAAAGCTGAAAATCATATGTTGTGCATGCAACCCAAAATGACTATGGTAGAGAGATTCCGGCTCAGTTTTAAAATCTTGATATAGAGGAAAATTAATATTCTTGAAAATAAATGACAAAATGGTGTAAAAGCCCTGAACATTAGTTAGTTATCCTAGTAACTTTAAGTTTTTATGTCGTAAAAAATTGATCCATGCCATAATTGTATTTCCTTTAAAGACTTAAATGCTCCTTGGGTATGATTAACTTAAAAACATGTCAGTGTCGCCAGACTATTTTCAGTTGATCTTGGGTGATGATTTCTTATGAAGTCGGGTTTCCTAATAATGAAATGCCCATGCCAAATTTAGAGTCTATAGAAGATATTCTGCCCTATTTGCTCAAGGACAAACCTTATTTTCGTTTCAAACGAGGCTAATTCAATGATTTGCTTTTTCAAGCATTGACTTCCATGACCGTATTGGTGGTGGGCCAACAACATACCAAACCAATGTTCTCATGCAAGCCAACGGCCAAAACTCTTGGATGAGTCCTGCCATCTTCAAGACCGTGTGCGCCATAGATGTCACCTACTTCCCTTTTGACATGCAGACATGCCTGCTCAAGTTCGGTTCTTGGGCTTCTAACAGTCAGCAACTAACCTTGTGTCCAGAAAACATGACTGGAAAATCGGATCAGTACGTGAACAATGGCGAATGGGATATCATAGAGATCACGTCTAAAAGAAACGTTGTACATTACAGTACAGGTGCATTCGACGACGTTACAGTTACTATAATAATAGGCCGCGTGTTTTTCGTGTACTGCGTGAATTTAATCATTCCTTGCTTTCTCATCTCGACTATGATATTTCTGGGTTTTATTCTTCCTCCAGAGTGCGGAGAGAGGATTGGGTTGAGCATTACTGTTCTGCTCGCCATGACAGTCTTCCAACAATTAACAGCGAACATTTTCCCTTCATTTGATTTCCCGCTCCTCGGTCAGTATTATTTTGCAACCAGCGTTGAAATTAGTATTTCCCTCCTAGCAACAACTGTGGTTCTAAATTTCACGAACCGCAAAAACAAAAAAATGCCACGGTGGATGCAAAAGGTGTTACTAGAGTGGACGGCGCGCGTCGTTTTTCTGAGGAAAGCTGTGGAAAAAAGCTGTCCAAAGCCAAAACGCAAACGTTCCACTCGGCGTTTTTCAAGCATGAGGGAATTCAGGGACAATCAAGAAGTCATACAGAAGGGAACAGCCAGTCGTGACCAACTGACTACAAGAGAAACCTTCCCCGATGATTCCGAGAGACAAGACGACCACCTTGTTGCTGAGCTCAAAAGCATGTTTATGATGTCAAAAAATCTGGATTACGGTGGCTTGCGATATGCACATTCTGTCAAGAGTACAAACTTGAATGGACTCAATAATGGCGACGACAACTACATATTAAGCAGCCCCGCTTCCGAAGGTGTCTGGGACGATAGTAACATGTCTTTTACTGGAGTTCTTGATGAGAATGGAGAAGAACTCGAAGAAAACGAGCTCCAGTTACGTCAGTGGGAATGGATAATGGCCGCTAGGGTCCTGGATCGAGCCTTGCTGTGGGTGTCAATTATTGCCGGCATTGTGACTTTTTTCGCCATTTTCATGAGAGCCCCTCGCTTGCAGACTTTACTGTTTGGCTCATGAGTAATCGTCTGAAGAGGTCATCTCTCGAGCTTTCTCTACACTGGAAACAGGGGAGCCATTGACATAAAAAAAGCAAAATATTTCGCCATTACACCGTGGATTATTATCAATAAATGAAGAATTAATTCCCACTGGTCGTAATAGTAAAAAATTGACCAAGACAACAGAACAGTAATAAGTATTCAAAGAAATGACTGCTGAAAGACTGCTGAGATTGAGACGCAATCAGTCAGACAACGCCGCTGGAACTGATAAAACATCGAGTAACGAGTAGAGAGCTGGCTAAACTCGCTCATAACTTTCTCCGTGGTGGAGTTTTAAAAGTTTTCAGGCCATCAACTGGATAAAATATTGGCAATATGTTGAGGGTATTGTCCGGCGATGGCTTACAACTCGGGTCGGAAGATTTTTGATATTTGTACACTTGTTTACGAGATAACTTTGGTGAACTTCGACTGCGTAGCCAGAGACTTTGCAATCTTTCAAACATAACCTTAATAAATTATGGAGTTAGTACAGTGAACACAAAACAGAGGACTAGGTTAATGAATTATGGAGTTAGTACAGTGAACACAAAACAGAGGACTAAGTTAATAAATTATGGAGTTAGTACAGTGAACACAAAACAGAGGACAAAGTTGCAGAGAAGTCAAATATCTGAAAGGTGTGGAAACAAATTCCTACCTACAATATATCATTAATTCAGAAAAGCGGTCTCACTGAAAGACTGCACAATTCTAGTTTATTGTGATTCAGTGGCACGGATGGACACAAAATAAATCACTATGATAATCATTACATTTTCCTCAGAAACATTTGGTGCATTCCCACTAATTGTTTCCTAGCGTTGTAATCAGTCAGTGTAATCGGACAGTTTACTGCAATCACAGATTTCATTACAATAACCATACCAACAACCACGTACCCTTAAAAACTGGGGAATTTCCAACTTAGAAGAATTTTTTTACTTAAGATAATTATCATTGAAAGCCCTTTTTCGAATCAATGTGTCTTTTTTTTCGGAAATTGTTATGCCTATTATTAATTAGGACCGAGTGTCCTCCAATTCGGTCTATAATCATACTGTCTCGTGATTAACCAATCGGACTCCCGCTTCACGGTCGTCTGATTTTGTAGTCACTCGTCTGATTTTGTAGTCACTCGTCTGATTTTGTAGTCACTCGTCTGATTTTGTAGTCACTCGCTTGATTTTGTAGTCACTCGTCTGATTTTGTGGTCACTCGTCTGATTTTGTAGTCACTCGTCTGATTTTGTAGTCACTCATCTGATTTCAAGTTGCAGTCACTCGTCTGATTACAGACCGAATTGAACTCCACTCGGTTCTATCACCAGCACTTATAAATATAAAGTGTAGCACTCCGGATTTGAGCCCTATTGCCCTACTGCCGTATTTGAATTTGATACTTTGCACTAAAAAACTTGGTGCATAGATATTTGAATGTGACGCCGAGTATATTGATCTGTTGGTCAATAAAGTACCGATGGGATTTTTTAGCCAGAGACGAAACTGATGCTATTACTACATGTGGAAGCTGATTTGCGGGTTCCTTAACTGTCTCAGCACCTATGAAATAAACTTCACTATATGGAGGATGTTTGTGCAATGTTTATATTTTGATACATATACTAAAAATACGCTCGTCCGCTGCTTTAACTCGATTTTCTGGTGTTATTCGACAAGGAAATAATTATCCTCTGCACACCTTCAAATCTTTATGCTGCTGTGTAAGTACTGTATTCTGTGAGGTATTCACTTACTATGTGAAGATATAAACGATCCTCGTCGAGCTTTTGATTCCTTTGCAAAACTAAAGTAAACACGAGAAAAATAGATAACATATTTGGGTCACGATTACCTAAACACTTCGTATTTTATATGAATTGACACCATGTAGTAAGCTTAAATTTTTCTCCATTATTTTACAAAAAGGGAAAATAACCAGTTTGTATCTTAATAAACGAGAAGCAATGTTTGTGACGTAGCTTCCGCGACGGAAACAGAATAGTTCCTCCTGATGAGAAGTTGTGAGACCATAGATAGTAGATACTCCCGTTAGTAAGCTTTCTAGGTTCAGGCCTAACGATAGCCTAACAGCCGCCTGGTAAAGATATTCTTTTTAGTATCCATCAACCCTAAAATGGGATGAGAGAGGGAAAGTTAGGGGAAAAGAGTTTAATTATTCCCGCTCACAAGCCTGGGCACCTCCGATGTAGAAGAAATAGAAAAAGCCGAGGTCGTACCATTAATAATTTAATCTGCTATCTCGTCAAACATTGCAAAAATTGGAAAGCCTTGATTTACTTTGTGACGGAGAAGTGAAATGGAATTTTTCGTTGTGGTGAAATGAAATAGGTTTCATTTTCAGTTCGGTACGCAACCGTTTTAAATTTTTTTCATAGGACCACCGGATATTAATCAACCCATGGTTTATATACCGTGCATTTTATCAAGATATCTACTCACGTTGTCTCTGGTGCGTACGTGTGTTCGTGCGTGTGCGTGGGGTCTGTAGTAAAGATCCGTTGAAAAGGGCACTATTGAAAATTTCATTCCCGCAGTGCAGGACAATGTTGAAGCAAGTTTAATGCGGCGTTCCTATGTGCGTGTCTTGATCCAATATTTCGTTTGAGGCCTGAAAAAAAAAAAAAAAACCCTTGTTTTGTCCCAAATTAACAATGAATAATTAGCGGTTACGGGCAAAACCGTACGACTCTCACGAGTTGCGATGTAACAAAACCGCGACACTTTCCAAATTATTGTCCCTTTGGTTCAGCTCAGCGAGCTACCGAACTTCAACCAATAGAAAAACCTGTTTTTGACTCGTCATGCTTTTGTTAATCAGTGCGGTGTGCTGTTGTGTTCGACTCTAAGAAACAAACTTATTTTAATGAGCTCCAGTAGAATTAGCTATCTACATTTAATTGAAAAATCCCCAACTGTAATCAACACACTCGCGAGGCAGTATTGCAGTTAAGAACATACGAAAGGCTGATCAGGTTACAGAATACTGAAGTTTTTTTTAGAAATTTTTCAATGCGTTCCTTGACTCTTGTGACGTTACCAGCGTTCCTGGTTATGTGTGCTGCTGTTCTTGCTGTCGAGATGTTCTGCGATGAACAACGTAAGTTTGAACATAAATTGTATTAAACAACGAATCGCCGATGAAAGTTACTAGTCGTGGGTATTTTCCTATAAACATAGAATAGTGACTCTGACTGCAAAATCATGATCTTCCTTTTAGGTTTTTAGACTGTTGCTTTGTAACTATGAGTTTACGTTGGGAACCATATCGATCGAGGATTTTATGAAGATTATTTACATTAACTCACTCACAACCCCATGTGAACTTTAAGAAAAATTATTACGTAATGAACCAAGGGGATTTGAAATTTGCTAGAAACCTTTAATCACTCAAGACAAAACGTGGTACTTGTAAAGGCGCTAAAAGTAGGTCAGAGGAATAATTTTCAGCTTACATCATAGGCAAACTAAAATAAAATCATGCGATTGCAGAAAATGGAGCCTTAAGACTAAGACGAAGCCATTAGGGCCTTACTCTAAGCATTTACTTCAATTGAAGTTTATTTGTTAAGATGCATTTAAAACCTCAGGTCAACTATTGGTGCGTTATTGTTCTATCATTGTCGATGAACATTAAGATAAGAATTGGACTGAAATTATACCTAAAACAACTGATTCAATCTGGCAAAATTTTCCTTATGACAGACCATAAAATCATTTAACCCTAACTGACTCTAGGTGTTAAGCGCTAGCAATATAGAGCATTTTTCTCTGTTTGCTTTTCGTTACCATGAGTTTACTCATGCAAAATCCCACTGTGGCTTAAACTGAAACCATCTGGCTCCATAGAAATGAGCAGAGCCGCTGTTTTTATATCGTATTTTTTCTAAAATTCACAATCCGACAACTCATTAATTTTATGGAAAAATTACTAGAAAGCAAAGAAAATAATTAAAAACTTTGAAATAGTTTTAGGCGTCATTTTTATCACCGGTTTATGCAAACGGGCTGCTTGGTAATCTATATGCATTCAAATCAGTTCGTGTTTTCGTATGCTTTTCTTCATTAGGTACCCAACTATTCAACTGAACGTATCCAATTAAGAAACTTCGCTTTGTAACAACACGGAATCACTGAAGTTGAAAATATATCAGGCAGTCATGTTTTATCATACAGTCCATCTTAACACTAAAAAATTCTGAGTATATCCTTAATTCTTTTAATAACCTCATTAAATATGACGGAGAAGTAAAATATCACTTCAAACGGTTGATAGGATTTCGGTTTTTCCGGTTTTCCTCCCTCACCAAAAACTAACATACAGCTGATTCCAGCTGGCTGTAAGCTGTGCTACAAGATCACACATGGACCGTATAGCGGCTGCCAGAGGCGCCATTATAAGCTTTCGGTTCGATCTTGTTGAGCTGCGTCGTTGCTGTACTTTGCGAAGGCGATTAGCAGTGAAAATTATTATTATTATTAATAAAAATTATTATTATTATTATTATTTACCTTCATTTTGCTCTTTCTTAATTTATTTCTTTGATTTCCCCCTTGTTTTAAAAGTCTTTCAATAGCTCTCGATGTCCGAGAGCTTTCCTAAAAGCAAACAACATCGATCGCTGAGATTGACGTTTTCTCAATGTGTACTGTTTCTTGCAAGTAATATAAAGTAAGCGCATTCGAAGTAATCATAGTAAAACCTATGCTTTTAAGTGAAAGAGATTTCACTGATACTCCAGCGCTTCCCAGAGGAAAGTAATGTATTTCTGATTATTCGGCTCGAACTAAATTCACAGCACTGAACGTGGAGAGTTAGGGTGTTGATAGGGGAGAGAGAGAAACTAGCCGAAGAAGTTTAAAAAATTGTTAAGTATCTATCTATCTATCGTGTTTCTTGGCATTTTTTTCTTTCACAACAAACGCGGAAAACTGCTTCACTCATTTTAAACCCGGATTTTGTAGAGGCTTGATTTCTATTGGTTACCTGTTGAAGGCGAAGTTTGTTCTTGAACTTCGCTGCAGTTAAGATGTTGCAAATAGTTATTGTATTAGTAATGGTTACCTATTCAAAAGAATGAAGGCTGATAGTTTCGAAAGAAACTGTTTGGGGCTGCGTCGGTGGGAGTAACGAAATAATTTGGATATATCAGCAAAGTTGATAGAGGAATAGCGAATAGAGGAATTTCAATTCCGCTATTCGCTCCGACGAAGGGCTAACGCTCGAAACGTCAGCTTTTGTAATCATTACGGTGGCCAATTTACCATTTCAACTTTGTTGATATATCCAAATTATTCAAAAGAATGGTTTAGTTGTGCCCTTCAGTTGACACGAAGTAAATTGTCATGCTCTACCCTACATTTCATATACTTTGTATTCCATATATAGTAAATAAAAGCCTTATTTTAGACCACAAAAGTATGACTTTTCGGATTCCTATTCGAGATAAGAGTTCTGAAATACATCTGAGGTGCGTTCATACCAATCGATCTCTTCATACCACTTCGCGCCCATGATACAAACAACGCAGTAATTTGCAGGTGCCCGCGAAAAAGAATTAAATGAGAAGAATATTTCTAAGAAACATAAAAAATGAGGTATTGTAAAATAAAGTTTTCAGGTAAACAAGCCTTAGCTAGCATAGGGCAAAAATTATTGACTGCTAAACAGTTAGCCTCTATTTGCAGAAGATAGCAAGCGCAAGATGATCCAGAGACTTTCCGAGAAACTGTTCGATGGGTACAGGAAGGACTTCTTGCCACGTCTTAATGAATCAGTACCGGTTAAGGTGAAATTCAAATATGAAATTATCACCATCAAAGACGTGGTGAGTGACTTAAGTTAACTCCAGTTTTATCAAATGAATGTTGATTACGTAACAACTTCCTGACTGAAGTTCCAGTTTCCACGGACCAATCAACTAGTAAAGAATTTGAGTATACGAAGATGATATATGTGTACTGCGGTTTCAGGAAATGTTTGAAAGCGTTCCTCGCAGTAATGAGCCCTACTTATGTAGTAGCGGAAATAACGCCTGAAAAAACATAATGAACAATTCCCAGTTGGCTTGTTAGCTTAGTTGGCAGAGCACTGCACCGGTATCGCAGAGGTCATGGGTTCAAATCCCGTACGGGCCATGGAAAGATATGATAACACACCTTTTTAATTTATTACGTCCTTACTAAGAAACTCTCATGGCCTCTCATGGAGGCAGTGTGGCCGAGTGGTTAGAGTGTCGGACTCGTAATCCGCCGCTCCCGGGTTCGAGTCCCACCCTAACCACTAGATTTGTTTCACCCTTGGCTACCCTTGTAAATGGCCAACTGGTTTGCCTCCGGCCAGTTGGGGTTCTTAATGATGTTCTTAATGATGTTATGTTCCATTTAGACTATTTGTTTCATTTGTTTGCAAGGACCACAATGGAAACTACTGGTTCACCAGTAATTGTGTAATCCTATAAAAAGACTTTTTTTTTTTTTTTTTAATTTCAGAACGCCAAGGATCAGACTATGACAGTGTATGGTTGGGTGCGACAGGTGAATTTTTCCTCTTCATCTTTTTGAACACACTCATTCATAACTACTGCGGTCTTTTGAATGCACAGAGATGACTTATATAAATATGAGATTTTGGCTCTTACCACTCAGGTATGGCACAATCCGTTTCTTCAGTGGAATTATTCCGAGTATGGTGGCATTGAAAACCTTCAAGCAAGCGCCGAGAAGATCTGGGTACCAGATATACTAATGTATAACAAGTAAGAAAGGAGTAATTGAACTAGTACCAAATAGATCATGTATAACGATCATGCGAAACTAGAAACTATTCCCGAGTCAAATAATTAGCAAGTCTGGCTTAATAGTCCGTCCGGTCCTCTATGCAAGTAAAGCCTTGGCTAAACAACGCGATAGATTTCTGTCGGTTGTTAATCGGTCAATGCCCTCATTCCCAACCTCTGTAAAAAGCAAAGAAACGAGAAGAGTTTTGTCCCTCGGAAAACCGAAAACATTAGATCCCAATAGTATAAAGACGGATAATGCTATCCAGCGGACAAGTGATAGGAAAACATACCACGATATCCACCGGACAGAGATTTTATCCAGTGGATAGCCTGATACAACCTTAGAAAAACTGGGACCAGAACTGACTGAAAAGGTTACAGAAATCATTAAGCCAGACGACGCTCTCAACAAGGGTCGAAAATCCGTAAGCTTTCGTCGGTGATAAATGTATCGAACGTGTTTCTCACTCGGAATGTTCCACCCTTATGGGAAAGAAGTCCCATTAACGCACCCCTTTAGACACGTGGGTGGTCCATACGATCTTTTCAAAAACGATGACTTATCTATGAATTACAATTTACTTTTTCTAGCGTTGACCTCCAAGATCGTATTGGTGGTGGACCAACAACATATAAAACCAACGTTGTCGTCCAAGCAAACGGACAAAACGATTGGAAAAGTCCTGCCATTTTCAAAACTCTGTGTGCCATAGATGTAACCTATTTCCCTTTCGACATACAAACGTGTTCGCTTAAGTTCGGTTCTTGGGCTTCTAGCAGTCAGCAGTTAACTATGAGCCCGGAACAAATGAGTGGAAAATCAGATCAGTACGTGGACAATGGCGAATGGGATATCCTCAAAATAGAGGCGAAAAGGAACGTTGTACGATACAGCATAGGAACCTTTGACGACGTTACAGTTACAATCGTGATAGGCCGCGTGTTCTTCGTTTTCTGTGTGAACTTAATCATTCCGTGTTTTCTTATTTCGTCAATGATATTTCTAGGTTTTATTCTTCCTCCAGAATGCGGAGAAAGGATTGGATTGAGCATAACCGTTCTTCTGGCGATGACGGTCTTCCAACAGCTAACTGCGAACATTTTCCCTTCATTTTATTTCCCGCTCCTTGGCCAGTACTATTTTGCAACCAGCGTAGAAATAAGTATTTCACTCTTAGCGACAACGGTGATTCTTAATTTCACAGCGCGCAAAAATAAGAAAATGCCGCGCTGGATGCGGATTTTGTTTCTGCAGTGGACGGCGCGTGTGGTCCTGCTAAAAAAAACAGTGGAAAAAAGTTGTCCCAAACCAAAGTTCAAAACATCCACCCGACGTCGAAAACCGGAGATGGAACACAAGGACCATGAAGAAGCCAAGGAAAATGGAGCTGTTGTTCATGAGCAAATGATGCACGGATCATTACCCGATCAATTCGAGCGAAAGGATGACCACCTTGTTGCTGAGCTCAAACGCATGTTCATGATTTCCAAAAATCTTGACCACGGTGGCTTACGATACGCAAACTCGGGTAAGAGCCCCCACTTAAATGTATTTACAGACGGCCAAGATACCTACAGCCCTGAACCTTACGAAGCTTGGGATGAGACTAGCTTGTCATTTACAGGAGTACTTGATGAAAATGGCGAAGAACTCAACGAAAACGAACTCAATTTACGTAAGTGGGAGTGGATCATGGCCGCCAGGGTCCTGGACCGAGCTTTGCTGTGGGTTTCCATAATCTCTGGAATTGTAACATTCTTTGCCATTTTTATGCGAGCGCCTCGCTTGCAAGCAGTATTATTTGGTTCCTAGATCGGTGACGAAATGCGGTTTACTTTTCAAGAACGGAAAGAAAAGATCTCATGAGAGTAGATGAACACTTAAAGTCATCTTAAATAAGCCGTGTAATATCAATCCTGACAGTTCTTAATTTTTGTGACAATATCACAAAACAATTGTAAAATATCGTTTCATTTTCTGTGCGAATATGTAAAGATGTGAATAACGCACAATTTTTGTAAAAGACTTTGTAATTAGTCTCGATTCGAAAAAGAGGCTCCGTGGACAGCCAAAGTCATGGAAATGACGACTTTATAGCGGGGGGCTCGGAAAACGAGAGAGCCCTTGGGAGGGGCGGAGAGTCATTTACAGTATTCCTGAAAAGAATGGCAAAGACCTCGAAGAGCAAGAGCTTAAGAAGATAATGTGAGAATGGAACACGGCCGCTGGGATCTTGGATAGTGCCTTATTATGTACCCCAACAATAACCGGCTGCCTTGTAACGTTTGTTGCTTGCGAGAGCACATCGCTAGCAATGGTTGCTTTTTAAAACAAAGACAACATTTCGAAGCCATGTACCGATTCGAGACGGTAAAAAATTGAGCACTTCTGAGAAAAGACTTTTACAGGAGCTGGTTTGAGGTGAGAACGTTAAAACAGACACAACAGTTGTGAAATACTTTTCCCCAGCCTCCCGCTTAGAATCAGAGAACGAAGAAACAACAACAACAACAAAAATAAACAAATAAACAAGTGTACATAATTATTCTCATGTTTCGCACTCATTGGTTGAATTTCTGATATCAGTACTAGAATTCTTTGAAATAAAAATAGCTTTCGAATTTACACTTTTGATTCAGTTGGTATGGAAAAAGCAAAACGTATTTGAAAGAAGCGAAAAGGAGGAACCGTACATGTACAGCTGTATATTACAAATTCCATATTCATGCCAACCATATCAATTGTCCAATCGTCGAGGACGAAGAATAAGCACGGGAGTGCACAGTTCTTTTAATTCACAGACCGGCTGCGTAAATCTGTCGCGCAAGCTTTGAATTCCTAAATACCACGACCCCCGGAGCAACACTTTGGTTTTTGGCGTCTGTCTTTTTCTTCATCTTCTTTTTTCTTCTTTTCCACCCCTGAAATTAAATTTGAAGTAGAACATTTGCATCCTCATAGGAGATAGAGTATTCTACTTTGGGAATTCACTTGAGCCAGCCGATGACGGATATGCAACAACAGATTAAAAAATATTCTTCTCAACAAAGGCTAATAACGCTTGCAATATTTCCATGTTACTCAAAGCGTTGCCCCTCTGTTTAACATGAGTGTGTGTGTGTGTGTGTGTGTGTGTGTGTGTGTGTGTGTGTTTCTTATGGTTTTCATATATCTAATGGGAAAAAAAAAAAGATTCCACGCGTCTGTTCAGTAGTAGATCACAGATGACAACAAAATGTGATGAAAACAAAAAAGTGTAACTGAAGTTCTTAACACATCTTGATATCTTCTGTGATCTATTACTGTACAGACCCATGGGAACATGGAATCGATTTGTTTCATATCCTTGTAAAGCAAAAGTTTGTTAATGGTGACGTACAGCTGTAATCTATGCGCCTCTCCTGGAACAGATCATAAGTGGGAGCCAGTCAAAATGCCTGCCTAATTCACCTTGTCATGTAAACCCTTAATCTTGTATATCCTCAAGAGTGATCGGCCTCTAAATTCCCCTTACCGTATCACCCTTGAACCAAATATGAAGGTATTGAGAATATAGGCAATGATCACCAATTTAAAAAGCTCCTCATCGTCAAACATATTCCTCTTGTCAGTAACATAGCTAATATAAGGAGAATAGTGTGGGGATTATTTTAGGCCTGCAGAAGACCATTTTAGTCAGAAATTTATGGACACATAAATTGATGATCTGCTACAGCCATTTTGATGCCACTAACAACTCTTTTGAGAAAGCAGCTCTGTTTGTAAAACATTAAACGTAACTTTACCATCTATGACAAATAATTTCGTAGCAGTTTGTTATGATTTATTACAATCCTCAGAAGGGGTGATACAAATGAAGTACATGCTGTTTATGCTAATTTACTTAACATGACATATTTGCGCGAGTTGATAAATGTATGTGTGAACTTGAAGTTACGAACTAGGAAAAAGAAAAAAATCTTACAAATACTTACTCAGGCCACCCCCACTTCCCATCTGTTGCACACTGATCCTTTTTCCATGAGTTTCTAGTTCACGTAGAATTGCTTGCTCGAACGTTACCGCTGCTATTCGACGGAAAAGGCCTTTGACATTTTCTCCTGTGTACAAACAAAACGCGATGGTCAACTTACTGTTGGGTTTCATTTCTGTTATGAGTTCTGATGATGTCGGGGATGACAGCCGGCAGCTCACCATTTACAGTTATCTATGCTTTATTCGCTAACGTCATAGGCAAGCCCAACTGAGTCAGTTCCTTATTTAGTTCGGTACCAAAACTACCTCTTGAGACGACGGAAAACTAATCGAACAAAAATTTCTTTCTACCTCTTAAATAATATGTTAGGAGACGGAAATCAGCGGGAATGAGGTACATCAAGCTAACAGGTACAGATGTTTCCCTATGCATAAATTGGTGTCCTGTTATTTTTCCCTCAAGAGACTGAACTACCTTGCTAAGCAAGCGAGAGAGGTTTTCAGTGAAATGGTTACTTTGCATGAATACTCACAACTAGACTTAAATGTGAAACTTTACCTGATTTAGATGATACACTCCAGTATTCCGCGTTAATTTCTTCTGCTACTTTCAGAGCATGCATCTCCATTTGTGAAAAGTCATTGCCTTTCTGCACGAGAAGACAATTCATCAAAACCACTTTACGATACTCCTCCCTGACGGTGTTTTTTTCCCTTTAAACCGTATAGTTCAAATTTACATAAATCTACATCTTTCTTTCAATCAGTGAAACATTTTGGAGAAATTTTTCCTCAAGGTGTAAGTTTTGAGATTGACAACATGAAACCGATCGTTAGCGATGGTTGATAATGTTGTTAAGTCCAAATATTAGTTTTAAATTTGATTGGCTGTGGAAATTCAGGCATCTTTAAACATCTTCACAATGATAATCAATAAGGTAATTTACAAGCATAAGTATAATGTATTCCGGGTCGACAGTAGATTTTGGAAACTGCCACTCATGTGTGCTTTCGGTTTTTCGAAATGCCTCTTCTTTCGAAAGAGATAAAAAGGGTAGTTTCAAACGTGTAAGTACATTTAATCCCATTTCAAGCTGTCGACAGGAAGCAAATAAAAACGACAACATGATCAAAGCCAACAACAAAAACTTCACTTACACAGAGGTCCTTCTTGGATCCTACAAGGAAAATTTCTGGACAAGTTGTTGTGTTTTGTTCTAGAGCTTCCTCCAGCCATTGCCTAATTTGGGCAAAAAAGAACAGAGCACTTTTATCTAACAGGGTCACAGGAACTCTTGCGATCAGGTCGTTCAACATAAATGAAAACCACGAACAAGCACATTTCAAGGTTTGCAAAATTGCTATGTATACTTCAATATCATTGATTGTTCTAAAATAAATATTTAATTTATCTTCAAGTGGCTATCATGAGTGATTTCTCACTGAATGAAACACTTTCAGTTACTTTACTTTTAATTTTATTACTTTATACAACTGGTTTTAACTCTTAACATCCTTAACATCAGTATGCATGTTCTCCATACTGTTCTCTATACATTTCCTTAGGTGCTGACAAGGAGAATTTGTTGAGTTTGTTTATTTTAGTGATGATTTCCTTTACTCTCATGATCTTAATGTGTGATCCAGAGGGGTGATATTGCAAGGAAAAATTAGATGCTAGACACTCTTAGAGGTCAAAAGGGTTATAATTATGATTAGAATAATATTAACAATTATAATGTTAATAATAAAAATAAGTAGATTTGAAAGGCTCTTTTTCTAGCTCTACTGAGAAGACATTTCAATGTATTGGTTTCCACAGTTGGTTTTTTATTTTAATTTTCTTATTTCCCATTGGCCTTTAGGTTATGCAACAGCACCCTACTGTGCCCAATAGCTATCGTTTAGCATAGTTTTATGTAAGTTTACACTGCTATCATAAAAAATTCCCGTGATAAAGGCAATCAATGATAATTAAACAATACTGCAAAAAGCAAGCTCACTTTGTATTGTTAAGAGTCTTGATACTTGTGAGGTCAAATACTAAGATGATCACTGCAGAAAAAAAAAGACAAAGATCATAATGATTGAAACCACCAGCCGACAGTGTGTACAGTAAACAGAAAAAAAAAAAAAGAGACAAACATGGAGTTAACTAAAATGCATGAAAAATGAAAAGTTAAAAGTTACAACTGTTTTTGATATAGAGAACAGATATAATTTTGCTCACATTAATTCAAGTTGGGTTTACAAAATAATTCAGATATGCTCCAGGTAGGAGGTGTGGAGGCATGGTGGCCTTATGGTTAGTGTGCTTGACTCCGGATCAAATGGTCCGGGTTCGTGCCCCGGCCGGGACAATTTGTTGTGTTCTTAGGCAAGACACTTTACTCTCACAGTGCCTCTCTTCACCCAGGTGTATAAATGGGTACCGGCAATTTAATGCTGGGGGTAACCCTACGATGGACTGGCATCCCATCCAGGGGAAGTAGAAATACTCCTAGTCGCTTCATGCTACAGAAACCGGAGTTAAGCACCGGCCTAATTGGCCACTAGGCTCGTAAACAGACTTTACTTTTTTACTTTACTCAGGTAGGAGGTAATGTATGCATTAACCATTTATTACTCCCAGAAGTGTTTAACATGAAACTTCTCCCAATAATATCCATACATTATCCAGCAAACAGGTAATGAGAAAACTCAAGCTTGTCAGTTAGAAATTGTTTTCTCGATCTAATAACAAATTCTTACGACTAATTTACAGGGAAATGCGTGGCAGCTAGAGGAGAATGCTAATTAAGAGACAGATCTCAGAAGTTAAAGGGTTAGAAACTTACCGTGTGTTCCCCTGTAGTAGGATTGAGCCATGCATTTAAATCTCTCTTGACCAGCTGTATCCCAACTACACATCATTAAAGAGTAACTTATCAATTCACATGAAATAAAATGTAATTATAATGTTCTTATTTAACTGTTGTGTTTTAAGTAAGATAATTTGACATAAATCATTAGAAGTCAGTCTGCTACATGCCAGAAAACAAATAGGGAATGATTGGGAAGAGCGGACATTACACATGTCACAATTCTCATCTTGATGATATATTTGAATTTCTTTCTTTTGGTGAACTGCAGTTTTCTAGACACCAGAAATGATATGCAGTTTTATTTCAATTGAGAGATCAGATCAAACACAAGTCTGAGTTGATCAGCATTAATTTTTTGCTTTCAATAAAATTGATTTTATATTAAGCATTCCTCCTACATTTGCATGTTGAACTCTTGATCAAGAATCATAAATCGCTCAACTTCAAAGTCAACACCAATGGTGGCTTTGTAATCTCTGTCAAATAGGTTACGACAGTATCTGTAATGAAATAACAAATTCAGTACTGTAGCTTTAGATGTCCATGTAAAAAATTTCATTTGTTTCTGTTGATAATTCTTCTTACTGTCTGCCATACAATTCCTATGATGCTGGTTTAGAGAATTTGGTATTGGATCAACTAATAATCCCCTAAGTGATATTTTTCTTCATTCCCATCACTTTTCTTCCTGATATTGTATTGATATTGCAAGGGGAAATTCTGTCTTAGTCACTGATGGCGGGGAGTTTAAGTGCGTTCATAAAATATCTAGTAATCTTTACTTGTGAAAGAATGATTGGCCACATGTTTTGAGCACTGGACTCCAGCTCAGGGAGTTTACGTTAAAGATCTGACTTGGTCAGTGTGTTGTGTTCTTGGGCAAAACACTTCACTATTATGGTGCCCCTCCCCACCCAGGAATATAAATGGGCACCGGCAAATTGTCACAGAAGCCTGATGAAATGCTGGGGGAGGCCGGGTAACCTTGGGTGATTAGCATTCCTTCCATGAGAGGATTAGTAATGCTCCTAGTCACTTCATGCTATGAACACTGGGATAAGTACCAGCTGGGTGGGCCACTTAGCTTGAGTACAGACCTCACCCCAGTACGCATGAACCATACATGTGACAAGAACTCAAATATCTAACACACCTGTTAACTAGACATGTTTTCCCAACAGCGCTGTCACCAACGACTATACATTTGGCTATCTTTAAGCTGATGAAAAAATGAATAATTGGTTCTTTCCTAATTCAATTTGAAGTCCAATGCTAGTATTAGTTTTACAAAAAAGGTTCTTTTCCAGTTGCCAATTGGCTCTTAAGCAGAAAATTTAATTTCCAATCATGGTTGTACAGCAGTGCAAGCTAACATTAATTAATAACTACATCCTTTCTCTTTCAGAGGCAACAAGCACAGTTAACCACAAAATAACTATAACAATAACCACAAGAAGCTATATCATTTTAAAGGTATCAAATTTTGTTTGTTAGTATACCCTTAGTTGGTCCATAGTTGTTCCCCTAAACATGAGAGTAGCGGTACACTTAATTCCTACAGGTGTTCATGTAGCTGTACATAGATTATAAACAGTAGTCAGTGGTCAGAGGATTCTCACCCAAAATATGAATGATCTATTTGCAATAACTAGCAGGTCACTTTCTTGGCAATGTGAATAAAGCCTTGAAATATGGTCTTAGGAGTGAGTTGCTATCAACAACTACAATAGAACAAGACCACACAATAAAAAACAAGCCCTTTAAAAAACAAACTAGTGTCATAAAAAGAAAAAAAAATTCAAAGAAGTGGGATATTACCTGTAAATCACCTATTTTATTTACAGAATTTTGTGACCCTAAAAAAATAGCCTAACAAAGGACAACCTCATTGCATTCTATATTTTTTCTTGTGTTTCCTTTTGTGCATCAATCCATTTACTTATTTATCACTTTTTTAGATGGAAGGATGCTAAAGTACAAAATGTATACTGATGGTAATTAACTGCAAGCAGTGCAGGGCTCAAAACTAGTAGGAATTCCGTTTTGGCTAGTGGTTCTCGGTTTCCACAAGCCAGTTTGACTGGTACACAAACTGAAATTGTTGTAAAATTTAAGTTGTCACTAGCCACTTGGCAAGTAAGTTGAAAAAGTTAGTGTCAAGCCATGCAGTTGTTAGTGATGATCAGCAGACTTTTACTGGATTTATACATGTACATGATGTATTTGTGCTTCAAAATCAGTTAGCAGGTTATTTTGCTGAAGCATATTTTTTTATCATACATCTATCAATACTTACTACATGTTGCCAGTGTTTCCCGTGGAACATGCATCCTTGGTTTTAGGGTGAAAGTTGGGAGCCTGTCTTGGAGCTGCATCAGCTGTATAAAACTATCAATAACCAAAACAAAACAGAAAAAAATAACTCAATCAAGAAGTAAAGATACATATAAATCAAATTGAGCTGATTGTTGTCAACTAAAATCTTTGCTTGGACCTTATTTTACTCTTTTAATTTGAGAAATACGGAGAAATACTCTAATGATCCACCTTCATATTAAAAAAATTGATAGCTAGCAGTGGGAGGTGTTCTACAAATTTTTTTTAAGGTAGATCTAATTTCAAGTATTTCCTCAGCAAGTTGGAAATGGCTTTTGGGGTCTGCACGAGAAAAGCAACAAAAATAAACTGATTTTGTCAGAGTTGTAAGTGTCAGATTACAGTTTATGAAGATGTCTGCATAACAATCCTGACAATGCCTCCCTTAGATACATAGATAGATCTTTAGTTTTTGAAAAAATTGAGACATAGAGAATAATAGATGGGCATGCATAGATAAGGACTTTCTCTTCAAGTTTTCAATTTTATATCTCAAGGTAGCGTGAGCAATGACAGCAAACAAGTGACATATTAAGATTAAAAAGAGAAGAGGAAGCCCATATCTACCAGCAACTCCAGCCATTCATCCATCAACCTGACATTATAACATAACCAAAGTAAAGTGTGCGCTCTGATTGGTCAATTTAGCGTCCCCCATTTGCCCATGGTTATACGCTGCTCACATGAGCAAATGTAAAGACTATTTTTCCGCACGTGCTTGTTTTTTCTGGTCGCGTAAGATTTGTTAAACAAAAGGGAACTCTTTAGCTACAATGTATCAATGTTATGTTATAAAACAAATAGTAAACACCACAGCGTACACTATTGAGTTATGGATGCACTTGGGAGGTTTGCTAAGCACTCAAGAAGCTAGAGTCGTTCTCGACTATCGCCTCGAGCGACTCTTACGCTTCCTTTGTGCTTAGCAACCTCCCGTGTGCATCCATAACTCAGTAGTGTATGCTGTGGTATTTACCATTTGTTAAGTGTGGTGCAAAACGCAACTGGCATGTCAGTATCTGCTTGGTGATATCAATCATATTAAAAAAATTATGCAATTGTCATTTTACATGTATGGGGGGTTAAGCATTTTTTTAAGACCAGGAATCCTTGTAAATCATCTGACTTACTATCTTTTTAAAAAATGTTAATGTACACAAATTGTTTCATGATTGTGCAGCTTAATGAAAAATTGACTATGCTTCATGGCTATCCTATATCAAACATCAAATGGGGACTAATACTCTTGACTGACACATCACCAAAGCCAGCACTTAATTATAAGACACAGGTTAACTGGATTGAAAAATGAATTTAGGTGGGTAAAAGATGTAACCCTGCAGAATTGTAGCATAAAATATGGGTTTTCCCAGCCCTTGGCTATGGACTTCTTCCATCTTGGGACTGACAGCTCCATAAATAATAATGACACTGTCTAGTGTACTGTTGCTATGCAGTACTGGCAATTCATCTAACCAAGTATGATGGAATCTGGGCGCTGCCACATTCAAGCGGAAATGAAAAAGTCACATGTTCGTAGATTAAAAGTTTCAAGGGAAACATAGTCCTATAACACGATTGCTCTATCACCAATGCAGCCGACCATCTCTCCCATTTCTGATTATTTGGTATTGAAACTTTGTTCAGAGCTTCGATACACTGCAGAGCAACCAGCACTTTTAAAAGCAGCACTAACCTTCCTGACAACCATAAGTTTCCACAATAGGAGCTAATATAATTATTGTTATGCCTATGCACTGGGAAGGAATAATATTATTTCAAATAAGTTTGAACTTGATCATGCATACCTTCGACTAACAATTTACCATCCTACTTACCTTGGGAAGTTCATTTATCACGCGATCCTTCTCAGCTGTACTCATACTAATGTTAACGGCCTCGGAGATGCGAAAGTATTCCCTTTGTACCGTGACGCAACTCATGGAGGAACGATCCACGATCAGAAACTTCCGTAGTTACGACCTTTGTTTTCGGTCGGTCTCTTGCCGACAGACGTTTGAAACTGGTTGTACCGGAAGCTACAAATGCCTGTAAACTCCGAGATACATTTAAGAAAGACGTGTTTATCACTTCATGAGCCGGCAATTTGACTGATTAAAAAAGACGTAAGACAAAACCTCGAAGGAATACAATATCAGGTGCGTGTTAAGTGGCAACCGGCGAGATTGATCTGGTCAGCATTAGATTCCATCCACCAAAACCACCTCAGTCGAGAGGGACTGAGATGAAATGATGGACACCTCATGACGTATTATACTTACAAATAGTTATGAAGCTACGAAAACATGCCGATTCATCCCGATGACTTGAGTGGAATATTTGTTTGGAAAATTGCGTCAAAACTTTACACCCGAGAAATGGTAAGTACTAATTTATTGTTTGATGGTAGTATTTTAAAACTTTTCGCGCAATTTTAGGCAGATATTTCCGATATTTGAAAGGTGCCAAGGTATTTGGTAGTTTTGGTGGATGTCGGGCGTGGACATCTACCAAAATAGTGATCAAAACCAACAACAGTACTTTTTGAATTTTATCTATGGCCAATGTTAGACCTTCAAGGAAGCAAAAGAATCATATTCCCCAAAACATTAGCAGTTTACGTTCTGGCTAATTATTTCTTATAATGCAGAATTGCTGACCAAACGTTCATAATGAAATCATAAGACATGAAATTAGATTAAAGTGGTTTTGGTGGATGTTTCTCTCTCCATCCACCAAAACCACCATCATGACAATTTCTGTTACTTCCATTAGAGAGGAATGGTTTAACCTGCTACTGGAGTAAATAACCACAATTTATTTCTTTGTACATAGATATTTTTGCAAAGTTCTTAAGTCAGCAGCTTTTATTATTGAAACCATAATCATCACATGGTGTTCAATGTAGAATACAAAAGGCAGCGAGGTCTGGGGGCATTGTAACAAGGGTCTTTCGAATAAGCTCCAAAAGTTGCAAAACCGGGCTGCCCGTATTCTGACCTTCTCCAGTTATGACACAAGCGCTGAACCTCTTTTTGTGTAACTTAACTGGAGACGGTTAGATACTCAGCGACAAATACAAGTGGCCACCATGGTCTATAAATCTATACATGGTCTTGCGCCCGACTATCTTGGTTCTCTTTTCACTAAATATGATCCTCCATATAATCTAAGGAACTCTGAAAACAAACTAGCTGTTCCATTGCCCCGCACCAATTTCCTGAAAAATAGCTTTAGCTATAACGGTGCGGTTATCAGGAATAGCTTGTCCCCTGAATTGCGGCAAGCAAAATCACTTCAATCCTTCCGAAATGGTTGTCGCAATTTCTTCGTCTGAATCGACAAAACACACACGGCATCTATGTAAAGCAGAATTTCTTTATTTTTTTCTATTTCACTTTTAAATTTTAGATCATGTTTATATAGATTAAAATAGATTGTAACTGTCATAATAGATTGTAATAATATTATTATTTTATCTGATAGATTTACCGTGTCTAAATAAAAATAAAGTTCAAAGTTCAAGTTGCTGACAATCGAACACTTTCCTTCCCAAAATTATGAAAGGCACACCATTAAAGAGAATTTTTTGTACCTTTAGTGTCTGGTGGATCTTCCCAGAGTATTTTGTGACTTCTGTTCGAGTGATCTGTTGTTAAATTGTGATGGATGATAGGATCAGTAGAGCAAGGACGAGAGTGTTACAAGCTAGCACGACGTAACGCTTTCAAATATATATGGGCATACCAGTTTTTCCGAAACCTTTGTCAGCCTTAAAGCAAGAAAACTTCTTCGTCGATCCTGTTTCGAATTCCGCAATGAATTTATACGCCTCATCAACAGAATTTACGTATCCAAAATTATCCGCATCTCTACCATCAGGCAAATTGTTCACGCTTTAAAATTACCGCCATATTGTTTCTGTTTGTTCTTCGGGTGTTCGGCCATGTCTCCGCGCGGATTTCCGAGAATCTTCGGTTATGATTTGCAAGTTGTTAGGTATTCCACCTCAGTCCCTCTCGATCGAGGTGGTTTTGGTGGATGGAATCTAATGCTGACCGATTGATCTGTGGGCTCCAATCCCTCTCCGACCCTTCATTTAAAGTTCAAAGCATTGAAGCGGAATTCCTTTCGAATAGGTGGAGAACGAGAAGTCCTGTAAAAGATACAGCGATTAGGCTGAAAATAAACTAGTCTGAAGGAGAGTGTAGACTGAGAATTTGAATAAGAAGAAAAATATTTTATATTGTTCGTAACTGGCGCTCTTCACATCAGGCAGCCATTTTTATTTACTTGGCCCAACTAGCCTCGTTTATTCTGATCACACTGAAACGATTATAAAGTATTTTGTAACTAATCTAAAAAATCACAAAACACAGAATAGGAGCGGGCATCTCGTTTATTGATGCAGCGAGCGTAAAGCGTTACAAAAACAGCATTACAGTTTTACAAACTCAGAGAAAATTACAACAGTAAATAAGATAAAAAAACTAGGGTTGAAAGAGATGCCTCGAATGGCTCTTGCATAACTTAACGAACCTTAAATAGTGTACTAGCCCCTTGAGACACCTTACAAGCACGCTTAAAATACTTCAGAAGTATTAAATTTATGCAGCCTAATATACATACCCTTGTGAAACTAACAAAACGTTACAAAATATGTTTTTCAAGTTAAACGCTCCCAGTCTCTTTTCGTTCTGCATAGGGTATATTGGTTGAAGGGTTTCGCGCCAGAATCTAAACGCGACTGCCACAAACTCGTTTCCAGACTATATTATACAACGAATTTATGAAGTTCATATATTTTGAACTGCGGTTGTAGATACATATGATGCACGATCCTCGCAGCAGAGAGCGCTAATTATGCAATAGCGAAAATCAGACCTGAAAAAAATCAGGCCTGTACGGGATTCGAACCACTGACCTCTGCGATACTACTGCAGCGCTCTACCAATTGAGCTAACTGGGAGCAGGCCGTTAAGTTGATTCGTAATAAACCCGTGAAGATAAATCAGATACAACGACCTGCTCCCAGTTGGCTTGTTAGCTCAATTGGTAGAGCGCTGCACTAATATCGCAGAGGTCAGTGGTTCGAATCCCGTACAGGCCTGATTTTTTTCAGGTCTGATTTTCGCTATTGCATAAATAGCGCTCTCTACTGCGAGGATCGTGTATCATATGTATCTACAACCGTAGTTCAAAATATATGAACTTCATATATTCGTTGTATCTGATTTATCTTCACGGGTTTATTACGAATCAACTTAACGGCCTGCTCCCAGTCGGCTTGTTAGCTCAATTGGTAGAGCGCTGCACTAGTATCGCAGAGGTCAGTGGTTCGAATCCCGTACAGGCCTGATTTTTTTCAGGTCTGATTTTCGCTATTGCATAAAGAGCGCTCTCTACTGCCAGGATCGTGCATCATATGTAGACTATATTATGGTAGCTCATTACATTTGAATCCATCGAACTCTGGGGAAAATCTAATGGAAAACTCTAAAAATTTATTGTCTAATAGACAGGTTCACCCTTATAGAATCGACGAAAGTTACCGAGGTCATTAGGTAAGTTTATGGGAAGGTTCAGATAGAAAAAAAAAAATCCATTTTCATAGCGTGGACAAGCGAAATCACTAGGGAACAAAAGACACCGAGGAGACGTTGATAAATGTCGAAAATGGCGATCGAAGTTGTCAAGATTTTGTTTCGTAAGAAAGAAAGTCGTTATTTGGAGATATCATACAGTCAAAATATTTTGCAAAGCTGAGTTTAAGACAAGGGGTATCCTATTATTGAAAAAATTGACAGTTAAGAGGACGTTGAACCCTCAACCGTTGCACTTTGGAGATCAAGGTTTACTTGGGAAAGGGTTAGAACTATTTCCCCACAGCAGTTCTTGGATAAAATAATAATAATAAAAAAAAGAAAAAAACCATGGTGAAAAAAAAAAAAAAAGAGATTGCCTTTGGGATTACGACTTTGTTTTCACATTCACGGTATGGGGCTGTGCGGGAATTTTACCCAACGGTTTTCCAAAGAATGGTGACAAAGAAAACGACCCAAATTTTTCCCTTGTTTCAGTTTATCACTTCTTTATCTATTATTAATTAGTCTTTCAATACTCGGTTGGTAGTCAGCCAATAGTAAAATAATAGCTAGCCTCTGATAGACTGACGTTTGACCAAAACACGTAGTTGGATGGTTATCTCAGTGAAGGTTTTGACAAACAGTAAGAAATCAGTCAGTAGGTGGTCATCAACCTTACTGGCTTTGGGTCGCCTTTTGCTTGAATGTCGTCAGATTTTTGACCAACCATTATCTAAATAGTGACGCATTTGTTGTGCAGGTGAAGGGGGGGGGGGGGGGGGAGAGGTTTGCAATGGAATTCTGAGCGGTAGTGTACAGTCGAGGCCCTGCTAAAGAAAAAAACTATTCCTTTTTTTTCCTTTATTACTAATTAGTCTTTCAATATTGGGTTGGTAGTCAGCCAATAGTAAAATAATAGTTGGCCTCTGATAGACTGACGCTTGACCAAAACACGTAGTTGGCCGGTTGTCTTACTCTATTTCATTTACGTGAAAGCATGGATCGTATCTGTACTCAGATGCTTATATCACAAATGATCAGATTGTTGACAGCTAAATGGGTGAAGTAAGTGACAACTGCAGGTGAGAATTATTTTATGTTATGCTCTATTCTAAATCAGGTGAATAATTACGTATTTCAACCTACTTACCACATGAATTTTCTCCTAAGATTTTTTTATACTATCTCTTTTAATTCCTAATTTTAGGTTAAATCGATGTGCTTATATTTTTCCTTAACAATGTTGTCATAGAATATACGAATCAAGTCTGAGCTATCATGTACTTTATATTAACCGCGTTGATTTGACGTATATTTTGGAAATGTTCATAATGTCATTACCATCAAGATCATGTGAGTAACCCGCGTTTGACAATCATGGTAAGTTACAATGGTAATTAATGCGATAATCATGAGATAAAATAGGTAACTTTCAGTTATTACTTGATCAACATAGACCATACACGTCCTCCTTAAAAAAATGCTCTTCAGTAATTAAAAAGAGCACCTTGAAAAAATCCTGGAATCCTACTTGTATTCTATCTAGAAACACCAAATTTGCTGTTGGAATTGTATGAAAAACTTCAGAACAAAATAGAACTCTGGATTGGTTATCCCAATTTTAGTGGTATTGCTCATGTGTCAGCTGAACATCCTTATCAAGTATCATTTTGCTTTACACTCCCTTTCTGTTTGTTAAGATTAGCCTGCCCACCAAGGTCAACAATTTATTATTTCAAACTAAAACTGCCAGAAAGGCTAGTCTACAAATTAATTGATATTGCCCTGCTGTTCAAAATCGTAATAGTAAGAATTGTTTTTTCCGAGTACATGCAGGGCAACATGCACCCTAGCAGCTCCCCTAAGCAAAGTCAGTGGAGTGAAGGTTTGGGACCATAGGGTTGTCCTCGGTTCACCGTACTGTTCGTAGAATGATATCAATAGAATTTGTTTCTTGTCGTCTGCCAGCGATGAAACATCGTGTAGATTTGCGTAATGATTGGTTAACGTGCCGGCCGTTTGCACCCTTTGTACAAGAGCAGCAATTAAATTTAGATGAAAAATTCAGCGACTTTTGAGAATTCACCATTTTGAAATGCTCATAGCAACTTAGTACTTTTATTCCACACACTGGCGAGCATCGTCCTGGTTAATAGTTATCAACGATTGAAGCTTTTCGCAAACCTTTATGCCTAATAACGAGCGATTTGACAGATCTAAACGCTTTCTTGAAATGGAAGTAAAAATGTTCAGGTGGCAAAAGGCATTTTGCGCCATGATGTATTCCTGGAACAATAGGATAATTGTACAAAATGAATAATATATATATATATATATATATATATATATATATATATATATATATCTATTTGTACAAAATGCATACAGGTTTTGATAACGATCATCATCCGAACGAATTAAACGTACAATCCGTACACCTCAGCACATGTTTCTTCAGCACCGTTATCCAACTCATTGCAGCCCGTCAAGTCCTCTACAAACCAGACTTGATATTCCTGGTTGACTGACACTGGCATTGAAGTTGGGAAATTATCGAAGCGGAGTTCATCAGATTCAGTCCCAGCCCACGGTAGACTGTACAACTGACTGCTGCCGCAATCGTTCCCTCCAAACAGATATTGATCTTTTGGCAGAAGACGATTTCTGCTGGAATCTGTTATAAGTGTCCCCATGGGGTGAGTGTAGCCGAACCAGTTACAGCCCCACCTTGATAACCAGAAACCCAGTCCAGGAGCGAAACAGTTCACATGACCGTACTTGTATCTGAGCTTGAAGGTGATGATCCTACCATTAATAGGAATATAGAAAGATCCATAGTTGTCGTCTCTGGCTGAGAAGCAAACTGTTGATGGCGACATCTTAATCCAGTGCTCTAAATCACGATATAATACGTTAGTAATTCTTTCAAACGCGAGAGTTACTAAATGGGTTTATTAGGCTCCAATGATTAATAGTTTGATAGTGCATGTACTGTCTGTTTTGATGTAATTAAAAGGACAGCCTGGTTTCACTAGAAGAACCAAACCTGAGTCAGACCTTCGGATCTAAGTCGATGGTGTTAGTTCATGTATACTTCATATGTGAAAAGTACCCTAGCTACAAGCTGCAAGTAAAAAGCTTTCTTCAACAAGAGCAAAAAAGTGGCAAATTTCTTTGAAAACGTGCAAACGGTAATTCAAGGTATTCAGGCAAAATGCAGCCACATTCAATGCTTGCATGGCGATTCTCATCATCTTTAGATTCTCCGGTGTAGGTGATTATTCCAATGTCGCACAAGGCCAGTTACAGCAGCAATCCGATGGGAAAACAATGAAGCACATGCCGAAACGATGGCGTCACCTACCGCGTCGCCTCCCGCTTAGGACGAGGTCGTTATATAGTCTTGAAACTCAGACCTTTCACGGCAAGCGGTTTTCAGTTTCAATTACAAGGTAGAATCTAGGTACGAGATTAATCATTTAAAAAATAAACTTTTACGAGAATAAATTAACACATTTCTTTTTCAACAGAGGGTACGAGTGCTTGCTTTCAAAACTAACTGTAGCTTTCGTGAAATCAATTTCTTTTTTGAGGTAAAAGTGTACTTGGTACTTGCCATTCGTCTATGTCTGGGTGAGTTGAAAATATGTTGAATGATTTGATTTTTGGTATCGAAAATACTACAAGGAAGAGAGTAGTACAAATTTTTCTTAACTCAATCCTCCATTGGTTGAACATAAAACTGAGAAAGTCATTATTGCTTCTTTACAGAGCGTGGTAAATTATTTCACTAACCTATTTCACAGTGCCGTCCCACGTATCCTGGTTGGCAGATGCAGACATAACCGTTGACCTGGTCACTGCATGTCGCGTCATTAAAACACGGATTGCTAGAGCATTCATCGATGTCTGCGAAAAATTGACTTTAGTTTATCAAAGTAGCAAAACCCAATGATTAAAACGTTTCAGAACAGAATGGGGATAGGAAGCGTCTCTTGAGTTATATTTTTAAGGCTTTGTTAACGGGTGGAGTTTTTCTCATCGCTAGTGCGATCATGAAGTTAAACGAGAAAGAAAGATTTTTTTCCTCCGCACACGTACTGATATGCACTTGTTCTGATAACATTTTCCCCACTCTCTGCTGAATAACTTTGAAAGGAGATATTTTATTCTGAAAATCAAAAACGATCATAATCGTGGAATCGACTCGATTATATCAAATAGTGTGATCGTGACTCGTAAAGTAACATAATATAAACCTTCATCACAGATCTCTCCAGTAAAACCAGGTTTGCAAATGCACTGATGATCATCTTGATTGTAAATCGGGCAACAAAAAGAATTTCCATGTTGACAAGGGTTGCTCATACAGGGGCTCTGTGGAGTAAAGTTCGGACTTTAAGCAAAACAAACAACCACAAAAAAAATTACACGCAAAAAGAAGAAATTTACTAAATAGCAGATAGAAACCTTTCTGCATAAAGCATCTAAGAAAGGATTAAGCTCTTTTGCAACTTCTGCGGAATTTCACGATGAGAGGACTAACAGAAGCCATTCATACTTTCCTTTTTTTCTGATTGATCTGATTGTCCTTCAAATAGGACATGTGTGCAGTCCTTTGCTTTAGCTCTAAATTTGACCATAAAACTGACCACTCACTCTGACTTCAGCAAATGAAATTCAATTGGGCTGCAGCTTGCACTAACACTTACCTTAATGTGATAATGGTCGAAGATGTCGGTGTACTCTAACTCACCCGAGCTTCGAAACTTGTCTGTGCTCAGCAGCTCACATTTATGCGTTTTGTTAAATGAAACTCGTGCAAAGTTTATCGAGTAACATTCCTTATGATTTATACAATGATAAATACAATCCTGGGGTCGGATGACCATTAAACTTGCTAGAGCAGTCACATTTAATCCTTGCGAGGGATTCTTCAAAAAATGAGCGTAATTAACTCCTTTTTTGCCATCTCTTCTGAAGTTTTTGGCGCAATTCGTTGTAAATACATTTAGAATTAGTGGCATTAATAATGTAACATAAAGTTTGCTGGTTTCCATCTGTTAAAAAACCACAGTTTAAGTTTTATAACTATCAAACCGAAGGTTAAAACACCAGTAATTCTTTTTTTTTTTTTTTTTTAACTTTGTCTTAATGCTATTGCTCCACAACCGAACAACAAGGTGATTTTAAACCATAGGTCTCACCATTGTTAGAGTATTTTCCTTGCATTTAAAGTGGCCCCCTACCGGTATCCTTGCAGCCGTAAATTGCTCAATGATGTCAAAGCTAACTGCTGGGTGTCGGGCTAGATAAAATTCCATGATTATTTCCAATGACGATAACTGTTTCATTGTAATAGTACTACATATGAAAATGCAACTCTTGAATTAATTAGTTGGCCTCCTGCCAGTGCTTGAAGCTGTAAATTAATCAATGATGACATCGTTAACGGCTGGGTGTTTGCCTTGAAAAGATTCCACGACTATTTCCTATCATGATAACTATTTTGATTATAATAATACTGCTGACGAAAATCAACTCTTGAACTCATTAACTATCCACAGTATGCTGGATAATCAAAGAATTCGAAAATATCACAAACATCCGCTGAGCTACCTTTAGTAAAGATGTACATAAAACTGCAATGATCCGACAGCCAACTGTGGGTCAATGAAACTGCTCGCAGTAGAATGTCGTTGTTTGCTATGACACATGCAAACTGTTTTTTAATGTGTGGGTAGACCGGCCGGCGGGCGGGCGGCGGGCATGGTCTTAAATACACCATATGCTAAGCAGTGGGAATTTTTTTTTTTTTTTTTTACATAACTTCCACCTAAAGGTTCATTATTTTTTAATTTCAAACTTATTGAGAGCATCAACTGCTTTTTTAGAATTAAAATATCGATCGGTCTCAAAATCGAAAACTAACCTAGCCCGCTTAATTACAACGGTTATGTTAAATGCAATTTTTAAATCGGTCAAATTACAGCGAATGCACCTTAGTGTAAAACACAGGGATTTATTTCTTTGCTATTTCTTACGTTTGCTTTTCTTTTCCATGGAAAAAAACTTTTTTTTCTGTGATGTAGTGTCGGTTTCCAAGAACGGAACAAATGGGTGCCTCCTAAACAACAAGGTATAAAGATTCAAAGCACACCACGTGGGGCAAACAAAGAAATATTTGTTCAGTGATAATCGATATGAAGGCGGAAATTGAGGACCTCTCCTGCTTTACGTCGCTGGAGCTTTCTAAGTTTTTAAATCACGAGATATGCATTCGTTTTCATAGACGTTATCGCGTTCGTATCAATCGTGATTAACCTTTTCACTCACAAGATCTCAGTAATTCTCCTAACTTTCTGCCAAACAAATCGGATCATGTCTACTAACGGCCGCCCCGGTCGATATATCGGACGACTATCAGTCGATATGTCGACCTATAGTCGGCCAATATATCGACCGATAGTCGGTCGATAGTCGGCCGATACTCGATCGATAGTTGGCCGGTAGTCGACCGACTCGCGACCGATAGTAGGCCGACTGGCGACCGATAGTCGGCCGACTGGCAACCGATAGTCGGTCGCTAGCCGTGTCGACCGATACATTCTTACACCATCGATACTCGACCGATACTCGACCGCTACTCGACCGATACATGACCGATACCTGACCGATACATAACCGATACATGACCGATACTTGACTGATACATGACCGATACTTGACCGATATATCGACCGATAATCAGTCGATAGTCGGCCGGTAGTCGATCGATAGTCGGCCGGTAGTCGGCCGACTGGCGACCGTTAGTCGGCCGACTGGCAACCGAAAGTCGGTCGCTAGCCGTGTCGACCGATACATTTTTACACCATCGATACCCGACCGATACTCGCCCGATACATGACCGATACATGACCGATACAGCACCGATACTTGACCGACACTTGACCAATACTCATCCCCCCGAGGGAGGGGGGCTATTCTACGATAAAAGATGTAAACTTATAATAAATAATACGACTACCTCATACTTAGGATGTAAATTTTGTAACTGCATTTGGAATCCAATTTAAATTTCTCCTTGCGCGTGTCGCCTCCTTCAGCGAATTCCAAGGCCTTAGTAAGGCCTCAGTTCCAAGGCGAAGTCATATATTTCTCATGGGTTACGTAACCTTTGCTTTGGGGTGTTGCTTGTTATGTTTTTACAATTGCTTCATTAGCAGTATATTCTTTCTTAAAAAATGCAAGTTTCACTTTCTTAGTTGTAATATACAGTTTTTTAGGGAAGTATCAACAATCTTTCTCACAAGTTTGAGATAAATATTTTCTTCTGATTCTGCCGTCTGTGAATTAAATCTCACCTACACTTTCTTGATCTCTGTTCACTTAAACATTATGTTTATTTTTAAGGCAACAACTTGCACTTCTCTATTTTCCTTTCATAAAAATGTCAATGTTCACAATCCTGGATCCAACAATGATTTCATTTTCCTTTTCATCTTCCAGTTAGTTGTTTAGGAAAGTTCTCATTCATTTCATTTTATTAATTATCAAATCCAATGCGAAACAAACCGTAGCACTCAGAGTTATCCACTTAAAACCTACCGAGCGACTTTGTTCATGTGGTTTCCACTTCACCATCCTCCTTTTGGACCAGTTCAGTTCGGCTCCGATTGCTTTTTTTACTTTTTGATAAATTTATTTAAAGCATTTTCTTACTTTTACATATAAAATAGGAATTACAAAAAATAACTAAAATAACAAAAAAGACAACTAGACACACGCACACACACCCGTAAAGATAGAAGAATACACACACACAGAGTAGTTACAGCAAATACATTTATACGCATATTACCTAACACGCATATTTTTGTAAAAGGAGAAATAGATACGTACCTCGCTTCAAAAAGTCAGAAGAGAAGGCAACCAGAATAGCCCATTTCCGAATTACCCTTGGCCTCATTTTCAAAACTTGTAATAAGTTTTAATTAGTGATTTTCTTGTAACTTTCGCAATTCCTGTAGTTAGTTGTACCTGTAAAATATTGTAACGTATGTATTTTCTTTCCTTTGTAGCTTGACAACGTAAAACACAAAACTTAACTGTTGTTAAAGTCAGTGTTGGTTAAAAAATATGCGTAGTCGACGTCTCTTCCGAAAGTACAAACGTGTATCCTATTCAGAAGTAAATAACAAGAACATTGTTCAATTTAAAATACATGATAGGTGAACGTTCGTAAAGTAAAAAGCAAGAGCATAGTTTCTTTCAAGGATGGTGGGTTGGGGGGGGGGGGGGGGTAATAGTACAGAGAAAGGTGGCAAATTGTCCAAAGACTGGGGGCTAATTGTCCAACGACTGGGGGCTAATTGTCCAAAGACTGGGGGCTAATCGTCTGGGGCTAATTGTCCAGGGGGTGAGTTGTCCGGATACCGATACCAGTAATCGACATCCTAGCGCGGGTAGGTTGGTAGGTAGGTAGGTAGGTAGGTACGTAGGTACGTAGGTAGGTAGGTAGGTACATAGGTAGGTAGGTAGGTAGGTAGGTAGGTACGTAGGTAGGTAGGTAGGTAGGTACGTAGGTAGGTAGGTAGGTAGGTAGGTAGGTACGTAGGTAGGTAGGTAGGTAGGTAGGTAGGTAGGCAGGTAGGTACGTAGGTAGGTAGGTAGGTAGGTAGGTAGGTAGGTAGGTAGGTATACTTTATTAAATGAAAGAAACACGCTAGCCCCAAGAAAAATCAGCTGGTTTACATAGAGGGCGTGTTTGTACATACATAAAAAAGAGACTGCAACTAATAATACAAGATTGATAATGTCGTTGGTCTATAATCTTAAGAGTTCAACTATTATGAACTAAATTCTAAACTAAGTTGGAAAAACCATATGTATACCCTTAAACTAAGTAAAACTGTCGGTCTAATTGCGAAGCTAAGACATTTCGTTCCTAATCGAGCTCTTCTTGATATTCATAAATCCCTCATTGCACCTTTTAAAACGTATATAATTACTGATCCCCATGATATTCTAATGTTCTCTCTCTACATTAAATCAATAGCAGGGAAATTATCAGGGGTAATATAATTAAACGCGCTAAATAAGGATGCTGTAATATTAAAAATATTGCAGTGTCCAGGCTGCAATAATAAAAATATTGCAGTGTGCAGGTTACAATTATGTTTTTTTTGAGCGATTTTGAATAAGCCTGATTTCGTCGACGAAATCAGACTTATTCAAAATCACTCATGAGGCAAAAAGACGACTATGCACCACAGGTAAAGTAATTCAACGTTTATTTATCGATGATTTATGTACATTGTCAGCAATATATCACTCTAGGTGAGGCAAACGCTAAATCTGGTACATTCACTATAAAACAACGGTCGGCTACACAAACAGATTGTATTGGCCCCTTGTGTTGAGATCAACAGCGAAGTGCTCTTGTACTCTCGCGTTCGCCACTAATTTATGTCAACTGCTTGGATTTGGATAGTCAGAGTTACATCAAACTTTCCAATTTGGCTTGCTGTCCGAGACTTCCAGGCTTCTCAATGTGATATTCTTTCAATTTACCCAAACAGTTAGGGGATGAAAGCGAAGATCAAAGACATTCAGTGCTTATAATCTTCGACTTCGATTGCGTCAAAAATCGGTCTCTTGCCGCTTCGGATATTCGACCATATGGCGAATATGAAGGAGACAACAACATCTCAGAAATGCCTTGGCTAGACTTACAAGTCTCAAATTGTAATTGCAGTTGCTACCCGACGAAAGGAAAAATCGCCGTGAAAAGTCAGTCTTCTGAAGAAGTGGCGAGCTACCAAAAGAAATAAAGAAAACACTACATCACAATATACTAACCTTAATTCAGATGTACTAAAAGGGGCATTTAATACAAGCAGCAAGGCTATTATCGATCAAAAGCGGGCCGGGTGATACACCAGTTGAGGAAAGACGTCATAATTTTGGCGCCAATTTAAGCTATTTTCAACGGCCACATATTCCTACAAAATTTGGGGACTTAAGGGGACCCTCGCTAATATTGAAAAGTGCCATTATCAGGCACCACCAGGTGGAATAATATGCTTAAATACCCACCAATAATAGCACAACAGGCAAATATCGATCAAGCGTCAAAGTAAAGCGCATAAACAAAGCCACTCAGTCGTGCATACCAGAGGGTCCCCAATAGGGTTTTTGGGATCCGGGATTTGGCTTATTTGAAGGCCAGGATTCGAGATTTTCAAGGAAAAGGGGGACGAGATTCGGGATTGTATTTATGACCGGGACACGGGATTTGGCGATTTTAACAGGCGGGAATCGAGAAATGTCGCTTTAAAGAAACCGAGATTCGGGAATTCCAGAGGCTGAAATATGCAAAGAAAATGAAGCTGTCATCTTAGCTAGTTCATCTTATTAACGTCGGAAATGGTCGGGAATAGTCGAACAATGACCTAGGTGACATCCACGTTTTCCACGACCCTGTCACGCTGCTCTGTGACCCCTATGGTGATCTGGGGTCTATTTTCGTGAACCTTGGACACCTTAGCAGTAATGTTGACCGTGATATTTCTAGTATCAAGCTCATACATATCCTGATCGATGCGCGTGGGACGTACGACGCGGGGGAGACTAGCTAAGTTACCGTTTGCGTAGTTTAACGCGCCCTAGCGATGTCGGTTAACATCTACAATGATGTTGTCGATGTTATTAGCTGCGTAGCTTTTATGAGAAGGAGAAGAGCGGAAATTCGTTTCTTGTTTTGTTGCCTGTACTAATTTAGACTTTTGGAACTATTACATTACGCATGAAGACAATGAATTGCGAGAATTAACCTCGACAGTGATAAATGACATGGCGAGTCTTATAACTAATAACGACGAGGACGACGATGATGCTGGTGGAATTCCGTCGTTGGATCGCGAGGCAGATTTTTCGCTTGGAACGGTTTCACGTTTCGGAAGAACTATTCGCTTCAATAGCAGAATTATAGTTCAATTGCAGTGAATTGCTAAAGAAGCTCCTAGATGCTAAAGAAGCTCCTAGAATTTAGCCGTAGGCGACCAAAGCGTACTATAAGAGTTTGTATGGGTTTAAAATTCGAACTATTTCTGTTTTTTCCTTTGAAAGCTACAATACAGTGACGCTTACTCTTTAATTCGCGTCAAAATCGGTCAAATGGCTACCAGAAGCGTTTCGGCGACATAAAGAGGACACCACTTAGAGAGGTTCGAACTTTATGGTAGCTTTTCAAAGGAAAACAGAAATAGTTTTCGTTCGAAATTGAAATACATACAAGCTGTTATTTCAACCTCTTATAGTACGCTTTGGTTACCGGTGATTACGGCATTTTGGGCCGGAACATGTAGCACTGTTAAACTGGGGTCGAAAAGAATATATGTTTCAGTATCTGTTGAGCACAATTGTACTCGATTTTATGGAATTTCCAGATGATCGTTGCCGGGAACTGAAGCCTAAAATTGGTATATTGTTTGTATTCATTTCTAGTTAGCTTTAGAGGAGTAAGATAAAGTGTCGATATTCATTTTCGTTCACTTCTTGTTTTTTACGAGAAAATTCGATTTGAAGTTGCCTTTTTCCCGCTTTTGGGGGTGTAAGACCATCGGCTCAAAATAGGTCAGCAGCGGTCGTTTATGACGTCAGTGGTGGGGAACCAACTTAAGAAAAACAACTGTTACTATTTCATTTTCGTAGTTAATCCCCATTACAAGTCACGCAACTTCGATAACTCCATAACCAAACCAAATTTCTGTAGGAAGAGTACGGGTTTATTATCTTTCTTCCCCACCAGTGACGTAAGAGCGAGCTAAAATGACCGTTGACATCGATTTTCTGAGCCGCCGTACTACGAGGCCAAAATACCACTTTAAACTATTTTTCCGAGGCGAAGTTGGGCCCAAAGACTGAAAAAAACCCTCGAACATTGCTATTTGAACTATAAGCTGCAATTTAAAAATGGTTCATTTTTAGGCTTCAGTTCCCCTTTAATGCTCTTCATTGATCGCTATTATCCACGAGAGACACTTTTTTCAGGGATCGAAGTGATCCGGAAGGCAGGTGTTATCGAAAAATAGAGGCAAAACAGAAAAAAAGAAAAAAATAAACAACAAAAAAAACCAGCTATAAAAACCATGAAAATAACTCATTGACTGACGAAACTCGTTTAAAACCACTCATGAAAAACAAATGAACTAGATCATCGTTTCAGTGCAGAGAGATACAGCTAATTCAACGTAATAGTCAGTGCTTGAGTCTGCTGTGAGGGAATCTGAAACGGAACTTCAAGGATCATTTTTGCTGAAGTAAGGAATTAAGAAAATATGTCCGGGATTGGGATTAGCCGGTAGAAACTGTCGGGATTGAGGGATTGAGGGAAAATTCCGGTCGGGACAGCGGGATTGAAGAACCCTATTGGGGACCCTCATTCCACTCATAAGAAATATGATGAATACATGAAGTTCATATATTTTGAGCTGCGGTTATAGATACGTATGATGGACGATCCTCGCAGTAGAGAGCGCCATTTATGCAATAGCGAAAATCAGACCTGAAAAAAACCAGGCCTGTACGGGATTCGAACCACTGACCTCTGCGATACTAGTGCAGTGCTCTACCAATTGAGCTAACAAGCCAACTGGGAGCAGGCCATTAAGTTGATTCGTAATAAACCCGTTATGATAAATCAGATATGATGAACATATGAAGTTCATTTATTTTGAACTGCAGTTATAGATACGTATGATGCACGATCCTCGCAGTAGAGAGCGCTATTTATGCACTAGCGAAATTCAGACCTGAAAATAATCAGGCCCGAATCAACTTAATGGCCTGCTCCCAGTTGGTTTGTTAGTTCAATTGGTAGAGCGCTGCACTAGTGTCGCAGAGGTCAGTGGTTCGAATCCCGCACAGGCCTGATTTTTTTTCAGGTCTGATTTTCGCTATTGCCTAAATAGCGCTCTCTACTGCGAGGATCGTGCATCATACGTACTCATAACAAAGGCGTTTTTTTTCCATTTAGAGAAGAGAAAGTTCAAGCACTAAAGTACCAAAGTAACTTAACTGTTACAAGAATACATAAAACCGTTCAAATTTTAACCGCCGCCTGGTTAGCTCAATTGGGAGAGCGCCGGACTGCTGTGCGGGAGGTCGAGAGTTCAATACCGGCCGGACCAACACTCAGGGTCTTAAAATTAACTGAGAAGAATATGCTTCCTTTCTTTAACATCAAGAAATGGTTAGATATTCTAGTCATCTCGGATAGGGACGAATAAATGGAGGTCCCGTCTCCTGCAGGGTTGGGGTAGGAGACGTTAATTTCCCACGCACGAGATTACTGTGTGATGGATGTCCTCCCTGGGGTGGGTTGGGTGGGTAGTTACAGGGCCGTTCTGAAAACCACTTCTGTGAGAACGCACCCTGTCTAAAGATTATTATCTATCTATCAATCACCTTCCGTGCTCCTGAATAAGGACAAACAGCCATTTAAAATTCAGTCGACTTTCCAGCGCGTGCACTCGAATTTGATGCAATGTGACACCTTCTCATCGATAATAACACGCGAGGGCTAATGGGATACCCGACTAATCCTCCTTTGGTGTACCCCAAGGGTCATTACTTGATCCTCTTTTATACTCAATGTACACCTCTCCATTAAGTGATATCGCCTGTAAGTACGAATTGAGTTTTCACTTGTATGCGGATGATACGCAGCTCTATGTAACATTCGAAACGTCGCTGAGCAAGTGTAAATTGGAGGTCTGTGTACGGGAAATTGGCACCTGGATGCTTCTTAATAGATTAGAATTAAATAAAGACAAACCTGAGCTTCTTGTCATATCAACTGGTAACCTTGCTCGACCAGCCTTGTCACTTATTCATGTCTGTGATGAGAGAGTGCTGGCTTCTTCAAGGGCAAGTAACATTGGAGTTCTTTTTGATGAATCTCTAAATATGGCTCCTCAAGTGATTGCAATTTGCAAATTGGCGATCTATCATCTTCGTAAAATTAGTATCATTTGTAGATATCTCACCGCTGATGCAGCCCAGCTTCTTGTTCATGCCCTAGTCACATCAAAACTTGATTACTGCAACTCGCTATTATATGGTTTACCTAAGCATCTGATTAAACAGCTTCAGCGTGTTCAGAATGCAGCTGCTCGTGTTGTTACTGTTTCACCAAAGTTTTGCAATGTTACACCTGTTCTCAAAAAACTCCATTGGCTTCCGATTGATCTCCGAATTGAATTTAAAATACTTACTATTACCTACAAGGCTCTTCATGGTCTCGCTCCGATTTACATTAAAGACCTTCTCAAAAACTATCAGCCACCACGCAACCTTAGGTCTTCAACGGAGGATCTACTTGTCGTCCCTACCTTCCACACAGATAGTTATGGCCGTCGTGCTTTTTCTGTTGTCGCACCGCTTCTCTGGAACAGTTTTCCTCAGCATGTTAGGGATGCTGGATCACTTGACATTTTTAAAAGACGGCTTAAAGTGCACCTAAACCCAAAATTTTTTTTCGCTTAACGAAATAAGCTTATTTTTTGGAGTATTTCTGTGCAAAAATTTTTTAATTTGCTCAAATCTTTAATTTTCTATGCCCAGTCAAAATACGGAAAATCGGCCGCCATCTTGCCCCACGACCGAGTTTAAAGAAGAATGGATCTAGCGGGTAATAAGACGTCAAATCGAGAACACGAAAGTCTGCATCTCTCACATTTTTACTTGTTTGGGAAGATTGTCGTCGATATTGTCCGAAATATGCCGACTAGGTGTGTTGTATGAAGAATGTATGAAGTGCGATACCCTCTTGCAAATTTCGCACGTTGCTACATCCTTCTACAACACACTTAGTCGGCATATTTTCGGACAATTATCGACTACAACCTTCCCAAACAAGTGAAAATGTGTGAAATGCAGACTTTCGTGTTCTCGATTTGACGTCACATTACCCACTAGAGCCATTCCTCTTTAAACTCGGTCGTGGGGCAAGATGGCGGCCGATTTTCCGTATTTTGACTGGGCATAGAAAATTGAAGATTTGAGCAAATAAAAAAATTTTTGCGCAGAAATACTCAAAAAAATAAGCTTACTTCGTTAAGCGAAAAAAATTTTTTGGGTGTAGGTGCACTTTAAAACTGCCCTTTTTACATGTGCTTGTTAAATTCATGAAATAATCTTGGTGTTTTATAATCTTAACTAATTTTTATTATTTTAAACTATTTTTGAACTTACGTATGATGTTAGATCATCGCAGTAGAGAGCGCTATTTATGCAATAGAGAAAATCAGACCTGAAAAAAATCAGGCTTGTGAGGTCTGATTTTCGCTATTGCATAAATAGCGCTCTCTACTGCGAGGATCGTGCATCATAGGTACCTAATACCGCAGTTCAAAATATATGAACTTCATATATTCATTGTATCTGATTTATCATCACGGGTTTATTACGAATCAACTTAACGGCCTGCTCCCAGTTGGCTTGTTAGCTCAATTGGTAGAGCGCTGCACTAGTATCGCAGAGGTCAGTGGTTCGAATCCCGTACAGGCCTGATTTTTTTCAGGTCTGATTTTCGCTATTGCATAAATAGCGCTCTCTACTGCGAGGATCGTGCATCATACGTACCTAATACCGCAGTTCAAAATATATGAACTTCATAAATTCATTGTACCTATTTTTGAACTGTGGCTTTGTAAATAGCGCCTTTAGACCCATGGGAAAGGGCGCTCTATAAATGTCTTATTATTACCATTATTATGGAAAAAGCTACGAATAGATTCGTTTTTATCCATATTCAGCTGATAAGTAAGCTCATTACTTGGTGATAAACTGCTAGAACAACTATTTTTTTTTTCAAATTTTGTCATTTAACAAAATACCAGGCGAGTTGTAAGAATAGTTTTATCAGTCCTTTTTGTTTTTTAAGAAACCCGCGACCTTTCAAACCCCCTTTCTTGATGGCGCGACCCCCGACACGTGATGATCAGTCAAACGTAAGCGCGCTTCCTGCTTTTTTCTTTTTTATATCAAGTGATCAGATCAAAGAACGAAAAAGCTAGATCAAAAACTACTTGGATAACAATTCACTTTTACAGCGTGACAGTCATACACAGAGTCCGTTTCCAAACAATGTTTGGCCAAGGTCATATTACAAGTTTCAACAAATATGATCAATTGATTTCTCCAGTTTTACCAATATACCACTTATTTCTTAATTTAGTCGATATTGTGAATTCTAACACATTTTTTAGCTCGGTACTGAAAGTAATCGACCCAACCTGTTTTTTTCAAGTTCATATATAACTTCCTGTTCGTAGTGACTTATAACTAATCCAGATTATCTAATCATTAGTTAACTTGTGTTACTAAAAGTGATGTTTCCCTAATTTGGATAAAGTATCAGGAAAGGATGGCAATGGAAAGCCCAACTGTAGAAGCCATGATAACTTCCGTGAACATAGCCTTACCTGTTGCTGTGTTCCTGCTAAATTCAGATCGAGTTCAGAAAACCATTGAGATGTGCAGTGAATGCTTGATTTTGTTAAATAACACCAACCAAAACAGTAAAGAGCAATTTATTTCACTACATTACAGCGCCATCTAAAAAGTTCTGTTCTGCGCTTATCGTCGTATCTCCGACAACATAAATGCGGAAATGAACGGCAGGAAACTTCTTGTCCTATGCAACCAGTCTGCTGACTTAGTAGAAGAAGGAGATATAAGCAAGGGTGTAGCAGAGATAGTTGAGAGTCAAACCAGGTTTATAGAAGCCAAAGAACTTTATGAAAAAACAGCAAATATAAAAAGACAAACTGGTGAAAAAATTGGAGAAGCAAGCGCCTGTGCAAGATTCGGATATTTCTTCTTAATACTTAGCGAAAACTTCAAAGCGAAAGAGTATATTGAGAGAGCCCTTGCCATAAGAACCAAAATTGGCGACAAAAGAGGACAGGGATCCTGTTACGGAAAGCTAGGAGCGTTGCTTCAGTCGCTTAGTGAATACGATAAAGCTAAAATGTATCTCGAAAAAGCGCTTCTAATCAGAAGTGAATTTGGGGACAGAGAAGGGGAGGCAGCCGACTACGGAAACCTAGGAACTTTATCTATGTCGCTCGGGCAATACGATAAGGCCATAGAATATCGAAAAAAAGCGCTTGCCATCAATACGGAAATTGGTGACAGAAAAGGAGAAGCAGCTGGCTATGGTAACCTAGGTTCTGTGTATCAGTCGCTCGGGAAATACGACAGGGCTAAAGAGTATCTCGAAAGAGCGCTTGTCATCAGAACGGAAATTGGTGACAGAAGAGGAATAGCAGCTGACTACGGAAACCTAGGTACTGTTGTTCACGTCGGTCGGGAAGTACGACAAGGCTAAAGAGTATCTCGAAAAAGCACTTCTCATCGGAACAGAAATTGGCAATAGAGAATTAGAGGCAGCCGTATACGAAAAGCTAGGTAACGTGTTTTAGTCGCTCGGACAATTCGACTCGGCAAAAGAGTATCACGAAAAAGCGCTTGTCATAAGAACTGAAATTGGCAACAGAAAAGGAAAGGCAGCCGACTACGGAAACCTTGGTGCTGTGTTTCAGTCGCTCGGGCAGTACGACAAGGCTAAAGAGTATCTCGAGAAAGCGCTTGTCATCAGAACGGAAATTGGTGACAGGAAAGGAGAGGCAACTGACTACGGAAACCTAGGTACTGTGTTTATATCGGTCGGGAAATACGACAAGGCTAAAGAGTATCTCGAAGAAGCACTTGTCATCAGAATGGAAATTGGCGACAGGAAAGGAGAGGCAGCCGACTTTGAGAACCTAGGTACTGTTTCAGTCCCTCGGGGAATACAACAAGGCTAAAGGGTATCTCGAGAAGGCGCTTGTCATCAATACGGAAATTGGCGACAGAAAAAGAGAGGCAGCTGGCTATGGAAAGCTAGGTTCTGTGTATCGGTCGCTCGGGAAAAACGACAAGGCTAAAGAGTATCTCGAGAAAGCGCTTGTCATCAGAACGGAAATTGGCGACAGAAAGGGAGAGGCAACTGACTACAGAAACCTAGGTATGGTGTTTATGTCGGTCGGGAAATACTGCAAAGCCAAAGAGTATCTCGAAAAAGTGCTTCTCATCAGAATTGAAATTGGCGACCGAGAAAGAAAGGCAGCCGACTGCAGAAACCTTGGTACTGTGTTTCACTCGCTAGGTCAATTCAACAAGGCTAAAGAGTATCTCGAGAAAGCACTCATCACCGAAACTGAAATTTGGAACAGAAGAGGAGAAGCATTATGTTATGGAAACCTAGGTGCTGTGTTTACGTCGCTCTGGAAATACGACAAGGCTAAAGAGTATCTTGAAAAAGCTCTTGTCATCAGAACAGAAATTGGCGACAGGAAAGGAGAGGCAACTGATGTCGGTCTGGAAATACGACAAGGCTAAAGAGTATCTCGAGAAAGCGCTTGTCATCAGAACGGAAATTGGCGACAGAAAAGGAGAGGCAACTGACAACGGAAACCTAGGTACTGTGTTTATGTCGGTCGGGAAACACCACAAGGCCAAAGAGTATCTCGAAAAAGCACTTGCCATCAGCACGAAATTTGGCTACAAGAAAGGTGAGGCAGCCGACTTTGAGAACCTAGGCACTATGTTTCGGTCCCTCGGGGAATACAACAAGGCTAAAGTGTATCTCGAGAAAGCACTTGTCATCAATACGGAAATTGGCGACAGAAAAGGAGAGACAGCTGGCTATGGAAACCTAAGTTCTCTGTATCGGTCGCTCGGGAAATACGACACGGCTAAAGAGTATCTCGAGAAAGCACTTGTCATCAGAATGAAAATTGGCGACAGAAAAGGAGAGGCAACTGACTACGAAAACCCAGGTTTTGTGTTTAGGACGGCCGGGAAATACGACAAGGCTAAAGAGTATCTCGAGAAAGCGCTTGCCATCAGATGGGAAATTGGCGACAGAAAAGGAAAGGCAACTGACCACGGAGTCCTAGGTACTGTGTTTGCGTTGGTCGGAGAATACTGCAAGGCTAATGAGTATTTGGAAAAAGCGCTCGTTATCAGAACTGAAATTGGTGATAAGGGAGGGGAAGCAGGACCCCTTGCAGACCTTGGATATGTTTCTATAATTCTCGGAGATTATGAAGCTTCGAAAGTCTGCTTGAAGAGAGCATTATTCATATCGAAAGATTTTGGAGACAGAAGGAAAGAGTTTGAGATTTTGAAACGTTACGCCATGTTGTATTTATGTCAACATAAAAGAAAAGACTCTCTTTCGTATCTTCATCTATGCATTGAAAAGTATGAAGAGTTGAGATATTTCTTGGGCGTCAATGATCAGTTCAAGACATCATTTCTTGAAGACTCAGGAAGAGCTCCCTACAAGCTGCTGTCATTTGCTTTTTGTCACCGGAAATGCTCGTGATGCTCTTTAGGTCGAGGAGTTAAGTCGAGCTAGAGGCCTATCAGACTTGATGGCAGAGAAGTACTCGGTTGAAACGCACATCTCTGCTAACCCACAATCTTGGTTTGGCATTGAAAACATTTTAAGAAAGGAAAATAACTGTAGTTGTCTTTACATTTCTTATTTTAAAAGATACGTGCATTTGTGGATCTTGAGAACAAGTGGAGCCATTCATTTTAAACGAATATCACCAGAGGTAAATCTCGATCAGGCTGGGTTGCCCAAAGATTTGCCTTTGAGTCAATTTTTGACTGATAATTTTCGAAGTCTTGGTATCTTGCCGATTGAAGATTGTGAAGATCGGTCTTTAAATGTGGTTGAGAGAAAACCTCCTCCCCACGAGAAAAAGAGCTCCCCAAGGGTTCGACTTGTGGAGGAGGACGAGGAAGTCAATTCAAGCCTATCGTTGTGTTTCAAACTCTTTATTGCCCCAGTTTGTGATTTGCTCGAGGAGCCGGAAGTCATTATTGTTCCTGACCGCACTTTGTACAAAGTTCCCTTTGCTGCTCTGAGTGAAAAGGAGGGAGCCAAATACCTCTCGGAAACTCGTAGGATCCGTGTAATTCCTACTTTGACGACACTCAAGATCATTCAGGACAGTCCAGAGAACTATCACAGCAACACTGGTGCCTTGATAATACGCAATCCCAAGGTTGATTGGCTGCTGCCATTGCCAGTTGCTAGAAAGGAAGCGGAGATGGTCGGACAAGTGGTGGGCGTTCTGCCTTTGGTAGAGGAGGAAGCAACGAAGCAGGCGGTACTTGAAAGGATAAGTTCAGTGAGCCTGATACATTTTGCTGCCCATGGTAACGCCGAAAGAGGAGAAATTGCTCTCGCTCCCATTCCTACTTCCAACAGTCCAAACACTATCCCGCCAAAGGAGGCTTATACGTTAACCACGGCTGATGTGTCCCGAGTGAAAGTCAGAGCCAAACTGGTAGTACTTAGCTGCTGTCACAGTAGAAGTGGACAGATTACAACCGAGGGAGTTATAGGAATTGCCCGTGCATTCTTAGGATCTGGTGCTCGCTCGGTGTTAGTTGCACTTTGGGCCATTCCAGACTCAGCAACAGAGCAGCTGATGAAACAATTCTACGAACGTCTTGCTGAAGGAGTTACTGCCAGTGAGTCTCTTCATCAGGCCATGAAGTGGATGAGAAATAACGGCTTTACATAAGTGTCTGAGTGGGCTTCGTTTGCGCTGATCAAAGATGATGTGGGGCTCGATTTTGGCAAGCAGAGGTAAGATTCAGTCATAGTAGGTATTTGTTAAACTACTTTTGAAGGTGGCTATGGCTTTCCAGTTGCTCAGTTGCTGATGATTTGAGGCGGCCATCTGCGACCTTGAATATAAACACTAGCTTGATATTTACTTGGTTTTGAAGAGTAATAACTGACGCCCTCTGTTTGGTGTAAAATGTATTTCGAAAGTGCCTCTCGACCAATCAGATATACTCGTA